>NW_008683449.1:2665-20872 GCF_000695815.1 Acanthisitta chloris | reverse complement strand
GGACCCTCCGCCCGCCCAGGGCAGTGCAGGTGTGTGCGGTTAGCGGCGTCTAAACCCCCGAGACACATCCCCAACCCTCGAGTCGAGTCGAGCTAAGGCTCCTGCTGCTGTGAGCGAACCGTGTGTGGAGAGCTCTGGTGGGTTCCTGGATGGAGTTTCAGCGTCTGCTCGGACACCTCCTGCAGGAGCTGTCAAGGCTCCGCGGAAACTTTTCCCATCACCTCACTGCAGACGTGGAAACTGAGCACATGAGTCCGTCAGTGAATTTCCATGGGAAGGGAATCATACAATGAACTGGGTTGGAAAAGACCTCCAAGATCATCCAGTCCAACCCTAACCTTGAAATGGTTGGCAGATGTGGCGTGATGGGCTTTGGGGATGGTAAGAACTTGGGAGTGCCTGGCAGGGCTGATACAGAAAGGTGCTGTATCTAACATAGAATCATAGAATCAGCCAGGCTGGAAAAGACCTCCAAAAGTCCAACCCTACCGTGGTCACTAGCCCATGGCACTAAGTGCCACATCCAGTCTCAGCTTGAAAACCTCCAGGGATGGTGAATCCACCACCTCCCTGGGCAGCACATTCCAATGCCTGAGCACTCTCTCTGGAAAAAATCTCTTCCTAATATCCAACCTAACCCTCCCCTGGCAGAGCTTGAGTCTGTGCCCTCTTGTCCTGCTGCTGGTTGCCTGGAAGCAGTAGGGAGAAGACACCTTGTCCCCTACTCAGTTTCTGAGTTTTATTCTTTGTATCATTATTCCTTGAAGTAGAACTACTGATTAAAATGATGTTGCTTTAAGTAGTGCTACCAGGCGTATTTTTGGTGCATATTCCCACATTCCTACATACCAGGGATTTTCTAGGTTAACAAAAACATTGTATTATTAACTGAGAAAAACAATACTGTCTTCCTCCAAAGATTGAAAAATCAGGTATTTCTATACTTAGAGAACTTATTGTCTACTTTAATTCTACTAGTAAAATAATAGCATAGGTAATTTATTTTGGTACAAGTGTTTTATGTCACATTCCTGTTGACTCCTGTTTCAAAACATTCTCTAATGCTCTGTTTATGATTGCAAAAATGTCTAGTACAGGAAGTCTCCAAGGAAGCAAACACAAAAGAAAAACTCACACTCAAAAAGTGTATGTTTTTCTTGTATCCCTAGAGATTCTGGGATCCCTTCTAGAAATATGGAAAGTGCTGCAAGTTTTGGTCATTGGGAGTTTACTGGTCAGTTTGGGTGCCTTGCTGCTCCAAAATCTGATCAGGGTTTCTGTAGAGCGAACAGCACATCCCATCAGTGCAATACTAACACAGCTCTTTCTCAGCTTGTATGCCCTGAATACTTCTGATGATGTCAGTTTTCTGAGAAGTTGACTAAACAAAAGTAGCCATTAGCAGAAGGTGAGATAAAGACTTTTGAGTACTTGTCACATAGACAATGTCATTAACACACACTTTTCACTGTTTGTGGCTGTTTTCAACCACCAGTTTGCCCTCTTCCTTCTGTGCTGATATTGACTTGCACCTACATAGTCTAAGCATGTTTAATATGCACAGTGTTTTAGTGTCATTTTATTACTTACCACAGTTCTCCTCAATTTTAGAATCTCTTTTAGCCTAGTGTAAGCTTCCAGTGTATTTAGAATTGTTAAAACATCTTGTTCCCTGTTACTCAATGATGCACTCCTGATGCTGGAAAGAATTATGTATTATTTCAGTTTTGTTTTAAACTTATGCGTAACATCAAGGCTATGAATCACATACCAGATATTCCAGATAAAGAACTGGACCTCACATACAGAGCAAACATGCCCAAGGTGGGAGAGGGACAAAAGGGGAAGTGAAGTAGAAGAGCTCCAAAACATCTCTGAACATGCTAAAGAGTAATTAAAACTGGCAAGAGTCCATGGGCTATGAATTAATTTGGCTTTGGAATTTTTCTTGTCTTTCCTCTCAGCTTTTGAGGTAGTCATCTTAAATAGGTCACGTAGAGGAGTGGTGGAAATGACAGTGGTTGATAACATTTGCATCTTGCATAATACTGATACCAAAAATGATTATGTAGCACTGCTTGTTGCAGTATCGTTAAACCATTTTGGGAAAGGGTTAGTGGAAGTCAGAACACACTGGGCAAAGCTGGGAGTCTTTCCAACACCAGCCTGGTTTCCCCAACTCACTGGAGGCCTAGGACAAGTGTGTGGGTGACTTTCCACATGATAGAAGTAGAATCTGGGACCTCATTTACTCCATGGAGTGTTGTTACCTCCTTTTTTGTTTGCTCCTGACCTGGAATAGCCAAACCCCTGCTGGTACATGCTGTACTCCAGTGCTTTGTCGGGAAAAGCAGTGTCAGCCAGTGCACAGGAAGGCGAGCATGGCCTTGCCCTAGTGCTGTGAGGGTGAAGGGCCTGGAACAGAGAGGCTCCGCAATTAGAGCCACTCCCTTGGGAAGCACAGGCAGGAGCGGAGGGAGGTTGATCAGCACAAGCTAAGCATAGAAAACAAACCACTGTCCCACTACTGCTGCACTGTTCATGTGTCATCATCTCACAGTTCTGTGTCATTTCACATAATATTATTGCATCACCAGAAAGCAGAGAGAATCCGAATTTTGGGCTCCCATTAGATCCTGTCTCTCCTGTTGAATATCATTTTAATAAGTGAATTAATTCTTCATTTCTATCTGTCTGTAACGGGTTTCAGCAGCACTCCCCCAGCTGTCCTGGCCTCCTGGCTAATTACCATTCCACAAGTCCCCCGTCAATAAGAGTGGTTTGTTTCTTTGCTGCAGTGGTGCAGACTCATGACTGGCACAAAGCTGGCATTGTGTTAAGTCTTTGCCTCTCTTATATAACAATGAAGTTTATTCAGGGAGAGCAGAATCATCCTTCTCGGAAAAGACCTATGAAAAAAAACAAGTTAGAAATCCCAAAAGAGAACACTGCTGGACACTGCTTTTCTGACCATCTTCATTTCTTCCATCTCCAAAACGAGCACAGAGTTAGCTGTGAGATCTCACTATAACTGTTTATCATAACTAGGTATAATACCAGGGTATGTTTTTGTGTCATTAAAAGTTACTGAGCAGAACTGTCTGAGTTTCTCTTCCTCAGGGTCACAGTCACATTTTGGGTCACCCTGACAATGCTGGGAGGCTCTGTGTTAACTTATAAAAAAAAATAAAATTCTTAGTTGAATCAAGCCTAAATGTAAGCTGGAAGATGCCATAAAAAGATAATAGAACATTGGATGTGTTATCAGTCAAGGAGCAGCTCAATAATGTCTTGTGTAATTCCCAATACTTTCTAGCACGTTTTTTTTTCCTAGCATTTTTAATGCAACAAATTCAGACAAATGCCAAGGCCCTCAATGTCCAGGCCATGTTCCTGATCCTGCATGTGTGTCTGAATGGTGCTTGGGCCTTTGCATTCAGAGGTTATTTCCTAGTGCTATTTGGTCTGTTACTGGATTGTGCAGAAAAGTGGCAAAATGGCTTATAGTCTCTGAAGGGTAGGGCTAAAACAGACACCTAGATAAAGGCCCCAAATGGCTATGCTCCCTAGATAGAAACTTCTGGCTATAGAGCAGGAAAAAACCATTCTTGTTTTGATACATCAATTTGCAATATGTTCCAAATTGCTGTTTTATTTGTTGAAAGGTTTTTATAAAGCTTTAATTTTCCTGTTTATGCAGGAGAGTAAATTAGCTGCAACTAATGTAGTCTAAATTCAGTCTCAAGCACTCTGATATTTTATTAGCAATTCACTCAAGAATTCTCACGATACCCAAGACCTCATGTCTTTCTTTATCAAAAGCTTTTTTCCAAGAAGATTACAATGAAGGTGAGTCACAGTGTGGTTTCATTGCTTTCCCCAGATCAGTTCTCATAGGCTGTGCAGGCTAGGAAACACCAGCATTACAACAATGAATAAACATTGTGATGCAGAACCGTGAAAGATGCAATGCTGTGTAATCTCTTGCTTGTGGGGAAAAAAAAAGGCAATCAGTTTAAATGTTCAGAAATTTCCTTTCATGTAAATGTGGTTAAATCAGCTGCAGATAGGAAGTAATGTATTGGTGAATCCTTCCCCATCGACTCCATGCAACTAATCCATTACGTCTGGTTAGAAGGCATAGTCTTTAACACAGATTTGTGGCCAGTCATGTTACCAATTTCCTCTGCTAAGGTGCACAACCTTCTCTTACCTTTTGAAACCTTTTTCTAAAGTAGGTGGTATGCTTTTTCTCAGTGGGTTAATGTGGTTTGTTTGGTTTGGCTTCCCTGTCATTATTTCGTAGAGTTAATTTGAACTATTCAAGATGAGAGCTTAAATAAAGATATTTTGCCCCTCCATAAAAGTATAATTGAAAATTTCTTGAAATCTTGCAGGATAGCTACAGATACTTGATACAAACCCAGAACTTATTATTTGTTTTCTCTCCCATCATTTAGAGCATCAGCTGTTCTGTAGCAGTACACATGATATAAAGGTCTTCATTTCAGGTATCTCTTACTGGGACAGATGAAATAAACTTTTAAAAATTCCTTAGTAGTTTTGTCTGAAAGTATTAGAGTTGTTGAGCAATTTTGTTGGGTTTTTTTTTTCCCCCCAGTCTTCCCTTTGTATTTCAGAAGCTTTCATGGACACATGCAGTTCTTAAAAAAAGGCTTTCAGGAACGTATTGCTTCTTTTGTCCAGCATTTTTCGAGCCGTTTAAAGAAGTCCCTGATCTGCCACCTGAGACAGGTGAGAGCAGCGGGGACGTGGCACCATCTAGTGTTCAGCGCTTAGCTCCCACACGAGTGCTCTGAGGGAATGAAGGTTCTTTGCTCCTAGCAAACATTACCTCCAGGTAAACATTCCCCCCACCTAAGTTAGGGCATTTTATAAATCTGGGGGTTAGCAAGCCTACCAGAGCAAATGGAAAGCTAAGGAAGGGCAGCTGCAGTCTTTTCAGGGAGACACAGATGTTTATGGTATCTGAGTTTGCTCTCCCCATCAGGCAAAGTTCTAAGTTAGCTTGGAAAATCAAGCTTAGACTGTACATTACTGCATGCATATGTTTGGAGTATACAGTGCCATATAAGCTGTTATTCCATCTCCTTTGGTGAGGCAATGTGGAATCATAGAACTTGTCTCACTCACGCTGAACTCACAACATTGAGGGCCTTGGCATTTGTCTGAATTTGTTGCATTAAAAATGGTAGAAAAAAAAATGTCTGAATTTGTTGCATTAAAAATGCTAAGAAAAACCCAAAACGTGCTAGAAAGTTTTGGGAATTATACAAGACATTATTGAGCTGCTTCTTGACTGATAACACATCCAATGCTCTATTATCTTTTTATGGCATCTTCCAGCTTACATTTAGGCTTGATTCAACTAAGAATTTTATTTTTTTTTATAAGTTACTTTAAAAAATACACACAAAATCCTGTACCTTCAAACATACGAGAGACCATAACAGCAGAACAATTCCAAGTTCATCTTACCTCCAGATTTTGAGGCAGGAGACAAAGGTTTCTGTTCTCTCTTTTTCCCAGGTAGTGTTCCTGATTACTTCTGTCTGTGATTGTGGAGGTTGCTAGCACACAGCTCTTTTTCTCACAATCATACACACAGATGCAATAAGTCATGCCTTCACCTCTGTTTTAGAGGCAGACCTTGGGCAGCTCCCACCGATGCACTTTGGTGTTAGGATTCAGTTAGTCTGATAGAACAAAACACTCTGTGCTTGCTTAGCTGCAGAAATGAGCTGTGGTGTGTGACTTGTCACAACTCTCAGGCCGTGAAGATTAGCTTAAGCCACTTTCATCTAACCTCGACATTAGCCAGAGCAGACAAGGTCAGTTCCTGTGACTCAGCTGATACACAGGAACTCGGTCACATGCCCAAGCTCTTGATTTGTTTACTGATCAGCTTTCTCTTGGTGTTTTCTGGTGTTTGCTAAGATGTGACTTCAGTGAGGAAGAATGATACCTTCTGTGGAGATTAAAGAAGAGTGAGCAACAGCACAACTGAGCCTTTGCTGTTCTGCATGCTAAAATTATCTTAAGGTCAGTCTGCAAACACTCACTGAAGTCTAGTACAAAAAACCCACAAAAATACCCAACCTAACTACTGAAAAGAGCATCAGGTCCCTAAGTGTAATGCTTGTCTTGGACCCAGTAACCAATAACCTATGTGAGTGTACCATGGCATGCATGGCCTGGAAATCATGAGTAATTGGGACTGACAAATCAACAGGAACTCCTAGATTTACAGGATCCCTGGGGACACGTGGCCTGTTTTTACACAATACAGGTTTGCTGTCAAAGAATCCTTCTTGACTCTCTCTGTAATCTGAATTTTAACCATTTCCCCATTTCCTTTGTTCCTCTACCTTCTGAGATAAACTTTGTGTTCCTGAAACTTGACCTAGCACCTAAGACCTGTTTTGTTTATCCACCAGGCTGCAGGTTCTCAGCAGTTCTCCACTCTGAGGGGGTTTTGTGTTGGTTTTAGTTTGTTTGCCTTTTTTTAGACCAAAGTGCCTCCTCTCCCTGCCCTGCCTTTGGGCTGTAAGCCCATTTGGTAGATGTCTGCCCACATCCTGGGCACTATACTTTCCTTATGTTTTAGAAGTCACCAGGAAAATATCTCCTGAGATGCTTTTAGCTTTCAAATTAACTAGCATAGGGATCTAAAGTTTCATACCATAAAACCTGACTGTTGCAATGTTAGTTTTCCAGTGTATGGCCTAGAAATTGAAAGCTAGTTATCGATAAAGAAGTTCAATTTAAGACGATGAAGCTTTGAATTTATGGCAGGTTTCATGTAAATCTGAAAGCATATAAACAGTGCCAGACACTTTAAAATGCTTCCTTCTCTTGTATGGCCAAAACAAATCACCTTGCCTTCTTCACTCAAATCAAGATGTATCTTGTGTCCTTTTTGCTCTCTGCATTGATTCATGGATCTTATCATTAACTGAAGTCTCAGTTGTGTATCACCATGGTTGGAAGTAAACAAATGCAAACCAAAATCTTGTCTGTGAGCTGCCTACGTATACATTTCCAGTTAGGACAGCAGAGACATGTTCTTTATGAATCATGCATGCCCTGCCCTGCCCTGTACCATTCTGGGAGAACTAGGCTACACCTTTGGGGTAGGAGCTGTACAGCCATCGTGCACATTTGTGTCACTTTGGGACTGGAGCTGGTAGGGAACCAAGTTAAGCACCAGCAGGAGCTCTCTCAGAAGGGTTGTTTTTAGCTTCATCACAGTGCCACAACTGCAGTTTTGGTTGATTTTGAGAAAACTTGTGTTTCACTGCCAGTGACCTCTGAATCCTTCTGTGATCACACTGATGGCAGCTATATAAGCCTCTAGATAAACTTGTCTCTGTTTGAAAACTAAAACAATTTTTCTGTGCTTTTTCATAATTTCTGTTAGGTCAAATAAACCCAGAATTAATCATGGAAAAATTTATTTATGAGCACTGTGAATTTTGACACTTGGGCAGTGAGGAAGCCTTTTCAGGTATTTTGCAGTTTAATTTTGTTATACAGATTCAAACATAGTTAAGGTGTGTATATTACTGAGTGTTATCATAACATAGTGTTTTATTCTCTGAAGTTTCTTAATGTGACTTGTCTTCAACTTGTTAAGTTAATAATTAGTTGGGAGATTATGTTTCCCAAAACATCCTCTCTGGACAAGAGATAATTATGGCCAGTAATCTTTGCTGTGTCTCTGATACTTGTTTTAGCAGAAGTGCTCTGCTCTTGATATGGAACCATGAGATTTATTTTTTTCCTAAATACGAATTTGTGTCAAGCCAAAGGAAGTACCTCAGTATCAAAAACTTGCTGGTATGATGATGGCTGTGTTTCTGTGATATCTGTAGCTTAAGACAGAGGCTTTCTGCATCCAGACCTGAATTGTGGCTAACAGATTTAGTCTGACAAACAGAAGTGCTCTGCTCTTGATATGGAACCATGAGATTTATTTTTTTCCTAAATACGAATTTGTGTCAAGCCAAAGGAAGTACCTCAGTATCAAAAACTTGCTGGTATGATGATGGCTGTGTTTCTGTGATATCTGTAGCTTAAGACAGAGGCTTTCTGCATCCAGACCTGAATTGTGGCTAACAGATTTAGTCTGACAAATGTTTTTTGTCCAGACCTGAATTGTGGCTAACAGATTCAGTCTGACAAATAGGTTTGTTTTTTTTTTCTTTTATGAATCATTTTTTCTCGCTGTTAAGGTCTCTTCTGTGCCTTTTAGCTCATACAGTCAAGAAAAAGGTTCAGTTCTTTCAGCATCCTTTATAAAACTCCTTTGGTCTTAAAGCCTAGTTCACCATTCACAGAGAACCTAAAACTCTGACTTTATTCAGTTCAGTTGTACACAGATGAAATATTTGTTTCCCTGAAGTAATGGAATGAATAAGGATAAGAATTTAGCTTCTCTTTGTCTTTTGTGTACCTACCACATTCCTTTTTAAAAGGTATTCATATCTTGTTTATGAGCATTCCTTATTGTTTTTCTAGTTAGTCAGTCATGTGATGTTGTATTTACTCACCAAGCAGCCAAACAAATTCTTTTAGCATAGACACAAATTAAAAAAAAAGTTTTCTTTAGCTGGAAGGCTGTGATAAGCAGCACCTTCCTTGCCATATAGCTTATTAGAGGGAGTCAATAAAACCATAACTGGTGAGGCCACCTGCATTTCAGTGTTCTGCTCTGACTGATAAATTTGTGGAGGTTTATGTTGCACAACTATCTGGGTGGTGGTGGTGGTGGTGGGAGAAGTCAAATGTTTCCTTGAAGAAAATGAGAAAAAGATGGTGCTGTTATGAAATAAGCTCAAGGTACATGGTTGTGAGGTTCTGATTTCATCTGGAAAACCATAATGGCTCATAAATCATTTTGTATTTGTACCCTTGTGTGCCTTTTCCCCCCCTGTTTATGTACATGCACTGTGCATGTCAAAACACAGACATGCAAGTGAATGACAGTTGCCAACATATTTTGAATTGCTTGGATGGAAAAAACTGTAGATCCTTCATAGCTATTGGTTAATAAAACAAACACTGCTTTTGGTAAAAATTTCATAAGACAGAGATTTATACATGAAGTATATCTTGCCCTTACTGAATTAGATCCCATTTTCTTTCTTACCATTTTTCTGTTTAATTTTGGTAGAATTTCATAGGCCAAAAATTGTTTTTTCTTATATGCAATGCAAACTTATGAAAAGTTCAGATAACTTTAAAAGCCACAGGTCCTGATTTTTGCCTTCAGGAGGAGCTCTTTCTTCAGCATTAGGAGAGCTGTATCTTAATGGTTTGGGTTCTGCACTTTCTTTGCTAAGTTTCCATGCAGTCTCTCTCTCATCAGGAGAAACATGCACTGTTCCAGAGCAGGATACCAGTAGGCACATACATTTACATACATGTAGTAGTTGCATTGCTTTGTGATAAACCCACCAATAACACATGTTGTACATGTTTTTCTCATGTAGTGGCTGCTTGCATGAATGCTGAAACAGGCTGTCATCTTCTAGATCCAGGCATATAGAAATGAAGAATAAAAAGAGAAAGGAAGATTATTTTCTGAGAAACAAGCTTATCTCTGATGGGCACTGTAAAAATAAACCTAGTTATACTGACATAGTTGACACCATGCTCCTATCATCAAGCTCTGCTGTGCTGATAAATTGCTTTTAGCATACAGTGCACAGGTCATGCACAAAATCCAAAGATGAAAGCACACTGTTATCAGAAAGCTTAAATTCATCTCACAGGTGTCAATAAATCAGAGAAGGCTGAAAACTTTTCTGTCTCTGATAATTCTGACTACTTCAAGTGCAAACAGGACATAATCCTTGTAGATTATCCTGGCCTGACTCAGCTTTCTGCAGAAGAGCTGGCAGAAAGAATGGAGGGCATGGAAGATGAGGAGCATCTCTGCAATAGACCCTGATCTCACTGAGGGAAGGGGCAGTCATGATTTAATGCGGGAAAAGGATGAGGTAACTGTGGTATCAGTGAAGAGGTGAGGGACCTTCATTGCAGCCAAAGTGTCCTGCTGTTATTAGGAGGATGATGATCCTGCTGTCATAGGGGAGAGCACTGGATTCCACCCTGAGAGCTGCAGTAAAGCAAAAGAGCCAACCCAAGAGGACCTGTCTCTAGAGTCTGAGTGTGAAAATGCAGCTCTGAGAAAGCAAAAAGTTCAGATGAAACAGGCAACGGGGAAAGCACAGCATGAAAGAACTTGAATAACAGGAACAGGAATGGATGTTATCTAGGTGGTTAAGGTACAGGTCATAAACTCATTTGGTTTTTTTGTTCCTGATGGAGGCTTCTCTGTGTTCATACCTTTGTAACAGTTTGATTCCCATGGTAACAGTTGTATCATCTACCTGAACTGGAAGTCAATGTCCTCTTTCATGCAGTCTTGCCAAGGCTTACTACTGCCTTGCCAACGGTGCTTTGTCCTTGCCTTTTGGAGACTGTTATCTGTGAGCAGATTATTCAGATCAGATATTTGTGATTCTTTCCACTTCTGAACAGACAGTCCTTATTTATACCCTTGTCACCCAGGAGTTAAGCAAATGCCTCATCTTTCTCAAAAATATCTGTTTGTGTGCTGCAAGTTATGAAAATTGATCAAATCATATTTATTTCTGAGATTACCAGGAAGCTGGAGGAGAAAGCAGGCTGTCTTTTTCTTACCTGAATGTTAACTGATCAGCAGAACAGACCATGGGGAAGAAGGGCCCCCACAGCACTTGGCAATGAGCAATTTTTTTATGGAGTGCAGGGAGATCTCATGCAGACCAGCTGTGTCTCCCTTTCCCCCTGGCTGGATGTCTGGATGCTTCAGCCCCTCTTGGCCACTGGCAGACACAGGGTGCTTTAACTCCTCATGAAGCTTGGATTTTCAGGGCAGCAAGGTTCAGACAAGACTCTGCCTGAGCTTTTGGGGATTGCTTGCTGAAATCCCTGTATAGAATAGCAGCAAAGGCTTTCTCTGTTGTGCAGTAGTGAGGCTCATAGCATGACCCAAGAATGCACTTTCTAAAGAGCACACTCAAACTGTATTTTCATCAAAAGCCTTTATTTCTTAAACCAAGAAAATTGCACATCCTTTTGCAGTAAAAGATCTCAAAGCATTCCAAAAGTGGCTTAATACCACTTTGCATTTACGTGTTTGTAATTTTACAGATGAAAAATACAAGACCAAATAGTCAAACCTGCTTTTAACCTGTGGTCACACAGGAAACCAGTGTCAGCCCACCTTACTTTCAGCCTGAGGATGTCTTTAACTGTGCTTCCTACAGCTTCTGTAACATAGAAGTAGTGCTCTGGTCATTAAGGCTGCTTGGAATGATATAGTTTCTTTTCCTAAAAGCAGAGTATCACTGGTGCAGCTCAGCAGTCTATACACTCTTAGTTGTGTTCTGGAACTCCTTTTCAAAATCATTCCCTGATGTTTGGCTATTCTGTTGAACAACAGCTCTTTCAGTGTAAAGGACAAAATGGTCTTTCTGTAGAAACAGCTGTGAATTGCTTTCCAAGCACCATTTTTTGGTGGCACTTTTTATTTGTGGTATGTGTTTTTTTTGTTTGGTTTGTTTGTTGTGAAAAAGAAATGCTGCTGTCATTAAAACAGAAAAAAAAAGGTACAGGCTGTACCTGCATTTCACACTAAAAGTCGAGAGTCTGTTTCTTTGTGGTTTACTGTTTGTTTGTTTGTTTTGTAAATTTCTTTTGTTTTGTTTGGGGTTGTAAATATTATTTTTGAAACAAAAATGTGTTTGTTTTTACCTGGAGTTTTCCTATTACTCACAAAGCCAGGACTGAGCAGTGGCTCATGCCCTGACTGGCACAGCAGGACCAGCTTTTCTGTACAGGTATCTTCCTAGAGCCAGAGGACAGGATGGCAAAGATTCTGCTATGACCAGTGGAAATGGTTTGAAGCATTGGGAAAATGCCTCACAACTAGATGCTGAAAGAGGACTAATAAGAAAGGAAATAAAGAGTGACATGTAAAACACTTTAAAATGATACAGAACAGATCGTCTGGGAATATTCCTTCTGACACACAAGCAGCAAAACACAAAAACTCACTGAAAAGTGGCAACTTGAAGCTGATAAAAGTGAATATTGAGCTGCAGCTAATGTATTGACAGGATCAAAAGTAGAGCATACAGTTATATGGATAAAAACATAGGCATTTCATGGAAATACTCTAGAAGTGGAATGATTGGGAATAGCTTTGATGTGATGTATGAGAGCTATATGTTAAATACAAACGTCTGTGAGGATGTGTACAGCTGTGCTTTGTGGTATAATCAGCTTCTGTTAAAGCTGATAGATAATTTCTCTGGAAGCATGTGATTTTGTTGTTTGCTGGAAGGTTTTCTTCAGAGTAGTGAGGGTTTCAGACAGTCTGCATTGGGCAGGAAGGACTTCTGATTTGATTTCCACAGCTCTGAAGCAGAATACGTAGTTTTGATAGGAAGGGAACATGTCAGACGTGGATTATTATTATTTTTTAAATTAACCTTAGTCTTTAATTTGTGTGTGAGAGGGTTGTACATGTGTGGCATTTAGTCATCATGTAATTTATATTCCTGGAGTCTTTACATATTCGTCACTGGACATTATATCACCAGGGTACTAAGCCTAAATTTATGTAAAATAGATGGAAGTGGTAACAGATGGGAATAGTGTAACTTTAACACACGTTAATGGCCAAGTTGACACTGGTAGCTTTTAAGTCTGTTTGAAAAGTTCCTAAAGATTCTAAACTTTTTGCCTCGTGTGAAGCTTATAAATGATCTGGGATCCATCGCCCCAAGCGAAGAGTTGCTCTTCTTTAGGATTGTAATGTATACTGGAATGGCTACCCTGACGTTTTGGAAAATGCAGTACTGGGAATCCATAAGTATTTACAGCACCCAAAACATCATAAACACATTGTATGCGAGAGATGCCTCCCCTGGGGAAGTTGTAGACCACATAAAGTGTATTGCACACCATGAAAGCTGCTTCAGCATCCTTGCTGCTGCATGGTGTGTCCCAGGTGTGCTCTACTGCCATGGTTATGTGGTTGAGTTTAGTAATGACAATGTTTCCTTCAGTCTCTGGTTCTGCATGGATTGCCCAGAGCCCTTGCTCATCAACAGCAAGATCTATTTTGGTGTGTGGGGAAAGCTGATAGGCAGGAATCCTTCCAGCCCCTGGGAGTGTCATTTGGTCAGTTACATTTCTTCTCAGGATATTGAATTTAACAATCTCATTTAAGGAGCCATATCTATGATAGAACAGGAAACCCTGATATATGATGTGGCCAGTGCCTTCCCAGGGAAATGGCAAGGTGATTCTGCGAGCTTTTAGTGTTTGATTGCTTTCCATGAATGTCATGATATTTGCAAATTCCAAAATAACATTATTTACAGAACCATTTAGTAAATAAATCTTTGTATGCCTTTTGCCAGGATCTTTCATCCAAGAGCCATGCTTATCTCCAGTCTTCTTAACTATCTTTAGGGACTTAATACCTGCAAGCATGTGGTCACAACCTGCAAGGAAACACCCAAAGACAAAAAATAAAATTAGAATATCTCTGAATTTTCTAATTTCCTTTCTTTGAATTACTTAGTTTCCTTTTAATACAACTCTGTGTCCAGGGTCAATATATTAGTAAAGGTGTCAGCAGTGTGGCTATGGTAAGTAGGGCTGAAACTAGTTTCTATGATAGATTCCTGCTAAGAAAACTGTGTCTCTCAGCTACCCATAGTGTGTTGGGTATGTTCTATTAGACCAGTGTTGTCCAAAAGGGATTCTATTCGTGTACCTGAGAGGAGACCAAGATCACAGGGAGTGATTCTGTGATTATTCTTGTCAGTTCTTATACACAAAACTAGGAATGTGCATAAATTAAGGTGGTCTTTAAGGGAACTGGTAGGATGTCTGTGCCATCAGTTCTTGTGCTGGGAGCATGGCTGGTGGGATTACAGAGCTGCTTACCTCACTCTAGGGTTAAAATTTGCCTCAGCAGAGAGTGAATCATAGGTTTGGGTTCATTACATTTTGTATGCACTCTGCATAGATGTAAAAGACCAAAAAGCACCAAGCTTGTGAAGACTCAGGCATTTAGACCCTAAGATCTTAATCAACTACCATCCTTTCCAAGAAAAACTCTACTGCAAAGCCTATTAACAAGCTTGTTTACCAAAGGCACTCATAAATTGCAAGACACAGTATTTGAAGTTTAAAGAATTGCCTTTAGTGAAGTGCAGCCATTTCAGTAAACAGAACAAACAAAGCTCTAAGGCAGGAAGTTCTGGCAGCAGATGAAATGGAGAAAGCAAAACCAGCCTCCCTATTTGGCCTGATATGAACCTATTGAAGTCAGTGGCAAGATTCCAGTTGCCTGTAGGAAGCAATCTTTGTCATTTGTGTGTATTGATACCCTCTAATCAAAGCACTGTTACTACAGCATGGATTTATTTTTTTTTTAAGCACCTTCTCTGAGCAAGCCATGACAGCTTTCCCCAAAACTAACATTTATTGATTAGACAGATTCTAAAAACTCTGAGCTGCTGAATCCAAATATCTAGCCAGCCTTATCAACCTCTCCCTCTGCAGGAGAAATAAGCAGATTACAATCCAAAAACTCTGAGCTGCTGAATCCAAATACCTAGCCAGCCTTATCAACCTCTCTCTCTGCAGGAGAAATAAGCACATTACAATCTGAGATCTACAAACAGTGTCTCTCTTCTCCAGAGAAGATTTTTAACTCTCTGCTTTTCATAACAGCTTGGAGGGAGACAGAAACCAAAACATTCACCGTAAGCAAACAGTTTACCAACATTTTTCCACGTTCTCCACAATGATATCTCCAAAGCCCACTGTTTCCTATCATGCCCCAAAATGTGCAGCACCTAGTTTCACATTTCCCACCCAAAGCAGGATGAGGGATCAGCTATTGCATGAACAAACAGTGATTCTACAGTGATTCAAATTTGTGTGAACTTGGACCAAAACCAGTAACAAAGCTGGACTTAAAAAAACACTTTTCTGCTAGAGTTTTGGAGTGACTCAGCAAAAAATAATCATAGATTCTGGTTAAGATATGACAGCATAAAAGCAGAGCTACTGTTTGTTAGAGTGGAGGGTCTTGCTACTTTTTCTAAGTGCTGTAAAATCTACACAGGTTCTAGTTTTGCCATTGACTTCAAGGGGAAAAGCACCTAACTAGTATTGACAGTAAAGTAAAAGTTGAAAACAAAGTTAATATGAACGACTATAATAAAGTTAAAAGTAATATTTTCCAACAAGGGAAAATCTAAATTAATTTTTTTCCCCCTGTGAAACTCCTGGAAAGTTACAAATTTCGAAGTGTCCTATCCACAGTCAGTTTAAAATCTGCAGATTTTTTTTGTCCCTCTAAAAAAATGCCTAATGTTCAAGAGCTTTATCTATGGAAACCAGAAATACTGATATTCAGAGCACTCAACTGCAGTGTACAATTACAGCTTAGAAGCAGAACAGGTCATTGCTTCTGTAAAAATCTTCCTTCATATCATTTTGTCAGAAAAGTTCAAGGAAGAAGTTGTAAACTTATTTGCAAAACTAAATCAGTCTAATTCTACTGAAGTTAGTGGAATTGTGTAATTGATGATGTTAAAGATCTTTCACCTGTCTTTTAAAAAAAAAGGACAGTTTATATGATTGCTTATTTTTCATTTCTTACTACTCTGAAAAGAAAACAGACAAATATAAATACATCTACAGTACATAATTTATATCTATAATTCAAGTTTTTATGGTAAAGATACTTATAAAGTTTATTTTTTAAAAAAAAATAGATTGTGTACATATTGTTCATGCTAAGTACCTTAACACTTAACTTTCAAATCAGAACTGAGCTTTGCTTCTGGCTACACCAGTGACAAAGTACAAGAAGGGGAGAGGGAGAGAAAGATCAACAGAGGAGGACAGTAAACCAGATGAAAATTATAGAAGTGAATTAACTCTTTTTTAAACTCATGAGTTAACTTTTGAGTTGAGGTTCTGACCCTTGCCCACTCCAAAAAACAAAGACCACCATTAATTCCTTAGTATAGCTGCAGTACTCAGAAATGCACTGGCATTTTTTAGGGACTTTGCAAGAGCATAATTTCAGAGGATTTTACATCACTTTATAATAAAAAGCAGCTTCCAAAGAACTAATTTGCTATGCAGTAGAATATCTGAAAAATAAATGTTTGAATTGTAGCATCTTCCCTCCCTCTCCCATACCTTTTTTGTATATACATGACTTTTAGAAGTCTCATATTTACAGAGCCAAATCCCTTTGCAGTTATCTGTGGGATTCACATAGCTAATGAAAATCTGTTAGCCTCTATCAGCATGCATGCTGGGGGACTGCCTCATCCACATCAAAGTTCTGAAAAAGAAACTCTTCTTACTTGCATTAAGCATGAGTTTAAGTTTCCTTTTTCCTTCTGCTTCTTCAAGTAGCTGCTGTTTCACCAGGTCTTCGTGTACTTCTATACATGCATTAGAATCTGTGACAGATCCAAAATAGTCAATGTCTCTTTGTGCATGTTCAATCCTTGTTAGCAAATTCTCTACTTCACTTTTAATCTCAGCCTTATGATTGTTCAGTCCTGCCAGGCGTGACAGTACCATCTTTGAAAAGTCTCGGAATTCATCCACATAATCCAGTACGTCTTGGTTGCATTTTTCCAGCCTCCTCTTGAGTTAGAACACAGGAAGAAAATACATGGATATATACGTGGATATTCTGCATATATTACAACCTCATGCATGATTACTTTAAAAAAAAATGCTGTTCTCTCCAGTCCCGTTGCCCTCATCTACTTCAAACCCATGGGCTGTTGCTGGGTATGTAGACTCATAGAATCATCAGGGTTGGAGGAAACCTCTAAGATCATTGAGTCCAACCATTAACCTGTCACTGCTGGAACCTCTAAACCCTAAACCATATCCTACTGCTCCAGATCCAGACACCTCTTAAATACTTCCAGGGTTGGTGACTCCACCACCTCCCTGGGCAATATCCCAGTGCCTGAACACCCTGACAGGGAAAAAATGTCTGTGTGAAGATGACATATGAGACTGACACAAGCATTCACAGATCTGGACAAAAACCTGCATTTTGTCCTTGGCATAGTTACTGACAGCCAGATACTTTGTTTTGCTGCCTAAAGAGGGAAAAGTGCTCTGCTGGGAACAACCAGAGATATTAAGGGCACATAATTTCTGATGACTTGCTTTCCATAAATCTTTTGGAACTCCTCCTGTAGGACCACTGGTGCAGCAGTCTCACAGAGTTTTCTGCAGGAAATCTGCAAACACAAATGCTTCATGTACGTATTCCTCTTCTTACAAAGGCAGAATCTAGTGTGGCTGGTTTTCATCCATTTAAATGGGAAAATTAAAATATTGACATGCATTATTTGAGGGGGTTTTGGAGTTTTTTTGTAAAAGTCAAAAGAATAGAAATTACCATGTGAAGTTATTCCTATAGTGGCTAAGAAAATTTAAATCTCAGTCTGCACAATGGGAACAGAATACCATGCTAATCTCTCAGTTCTTTGTGTTAAGACTAGTGAGAACTTTGCACAAAAAGGGATGTGACATCAGGCAAGTTAGAGCTTCTCTAAAAGTCTGACAGTGCAAGTCAGGAGCCAGGAACATGTTACTGATTGAAGATAAACAATATATGATTACAGCACACTGATACTGAAAAGGTATTTTGCAGTACTAATAGTGTTTTACTGCAGAAAAAGAAGCAAGAAGTGGTACTTTTATATAACTAATTGAAAGGAAGTACCTAATTCAGTCTCCCAGCTGTAAGGGGATTACTTAAAGTGCAGATACACAGCTAGTTTACATAAATGTGTCTTGGCAGCACCTGACAGCACTTCTACTGGTGACAGCATATTTATACTGTTCCCTAGAATGGACTCTGACAGTGCTATATAAGCATTTGCATGTTTGCCTAAACTCACTGATGTGATAAAAAAAATAAAAGTTACAAGAGAATAAAAACATAACATTACGAAATGATATCCTGCAACAAGTGATGTGGTGAGTAGGAATCACTATAGTTAAAGGTTTAGCTACAATTTTACTGATCTGTTTGGAAGAGATGGAAATCTCTCCTCC
>NW_008683449.1:0-2643 GCF_000695815.1 Acanthisitta chloris | reverse complement strand
TGCATTTTCCAACCTCTTTGCAGCTAGGCAGAGTTGCACAAGGACAGAGCTAGCACATACCTCCAGAGCCAGGAGTCGCTGGTCCATGTAGCTCAGCAGTGCTGCATCCTGTGCCAGGTACTGAGCTGCTCCCATGGTGCTCGTGAGGAACGGAACAAACCAGACCTGGAGATGCAAAGCCACCATCGTGTGCTTCAATTCTGAGGCTAAAGAGGAGTGAATTATCTGTGTGAGTGTGTGGAGGACAATCCCAAACAGTGCCAGTCCCAGTTCAAGTGAGAGGTAACAGTTGTCGCAATGTGGAGAAATAATACTGAAAGTTACCAAAAAGTTAAAAATGCCATGGCTGAAAGGATTAAAAAGACTTAAGATGGCTGTGCATTTTATCATTAAGCAAATAACGTTGTGGAAGAGGAGCTGAACGTGTTTATTTCTAGAAGCCAGCTGACTGCTTCTCAGCCTGTGATCCTGTGATCAATCCCAGATGTTCAGTACTGAGTCACATAAAGCCTGTAGGCCAAATTTTATTAGATACAAATAAAAGTAATTTACTTTCCCTCCTTTCTCCTCCCATCTGCTTTCCTGTGTGGCCAACACTGTGCACTGTGTACTCTGTGTAAGGCAGTGTGGATTCATAGGCAGTGGAGCACAGGTCATCCCTTCACAGGGAGATCTGCTGCTTAACGTGGGCAGCTATTTCAACAGCCACAGCTGTTACTGTAAAACTAGCTCCAGCATTTGTTTCCCCTTCCATTATCAGCCTATTTGCAGTAGGACTGAAAATCACAGATAAAATTATTTTTTTTAAAAATAAAAATTTCTTCCCCTCTTCACTTGCCAGTGCTTTTCCAGCTAAAACCAATATCCTTATCAGAGGTCTGTGTCATTTTAGTAGAGTCCCTGACAGATCTCTTCTTCTGGAATAATAATTCTACTTAGGATGACTTAGAAATTAATTATAATTAGCTTATATAAGTCTCTTGCAGTTGAGGCAATTTTTATTTATTTGATTTCATAATTCCCATGACTGAATGCCTTGTCAGGAAATGTCCATGGTTATGCTAACACTGTATTTCACCAGGAAACCATGTGCTCAGAGGTTAAAAAACTCCCTTTTTTTCTGAAGCCAAACTGGATGTCTCTGATTCTCAGAATTCTCCACCTCTTCTCTTCTTTTTTTTCCCCTCATTTTTCTTTTTTATTTTTAAAGTTTTTTTTTTTTCTCTTCACATTTGTGCAGCTTTCCTTTTCTTTCTGACTGCCTTGTATGCAAGCATGTGAGTCATAACAGAATTCATGGAAATGTGTCAGAGCAGGGAGATTCTTACCCCCATGTGCTTGGTTGTTGCATGGTACAGTCATGTGTGCTTTGCAGGCAAAATTTCACAGAAGTGCACAGATCAACTCTTTTGTATTTTAGCATCACTTTGTTCTAAGAGGTGTACACGATTTGCCAGTTCCTATTTACAGGCAAAGCCAGTGATGCACAGAGAGGCTAATACTTGATTCTCCACTCCAGTGTCATTTCACTTTATGTCACAGTTCCTGCCTGGGAGGACAGAAAACTTGTCTGCTTGGATCCTCACACTGAGAACAGACACCCTGGGAAGTGTAGAGTCTTCCCTGATTATGCCCTGTGGAACATCTTGACAATGTGAGCTGTCTCCTTTTCCACAAAATAATCAGATTCAACACAGAGAAACAATCCCTGTCCTAACCTCCTAGGTGAATCTGGAATCCTTCAGAGTTGTTCACAGAGAAATAATCCCAGTTCTAACCTCCTAGGTGATTCTGGAACCCTTCAGATTTGTTCACAGAGAAACAATCCCTGTCCTAACCTCCTAGGTGAATCTGGAATCCTTCAGAGTTGTTCACAGAGAAATAATCCCAGTTCTAACCTCCTAGGTGATTCTGGAACCCTTCAGATTTGTTCACAGAGAAACAATCCCTGTCCTAACCTCCTAGGTGAATCTGGAATCCTTCAGAGTTGTTCACAGAGAAATAATCCCAGTTCTAACCTCCTAGGTGATTCTGGAACCCTTCAGATTTGTTCACAGAGAAATAATCCCAGTCCTAACCTCCTCGGTGATTCTGGAACCCTTCAGATTTGTTCACAGAGAAACAATCCCTGTCCTAACCTCCTAGGTGAATCTGGAATCCTTCAGAGTTGTTCACAGAGAAATAATCCCAGTTCTAACCTCCTAGGTGATTCTGGAACCCTTCAGATTTGTTCACAGAGAAACAATCCCTGTCCTAACCTCCTAGGTGAATCTGGAATCCTTCAGAGTTGTTCACAGAGAAACAATCCCAGTCCTAACCTCCTAGGTGAATCTAGAATCCTTCAGAGTTGTTATAATCCCAGGTCAAACCTCCTAGGTGAATCTGGAATCCTTCAGAGCTGTTCTGAGTTTAGGAGGTCTATCACAGTCATCTAAGGTAACGTCAGGGACTGGAGGAAAGGTTGTCTGGCTCAAAACCACCAGGCAGGAAAGCAGTGGGTGAGCAGGGTGAGCTCTGCGTAGGTTTGGTGGCGTCTGCTCCTCCTACCCCTGGGAGCCTTAGCAGGTAGTGACTGCTCTGCACTGGAATAGTGTCAGTGCCCACATGGCTCTGAGCTGAGCTCTGAGATGGTGTCAGTGCCCA
>NW_008683448.1:0-4922 GCF_000695815.1 Acanthisitta chloris | reverse complement strand
GCGGGCACGGGGCGGCGGCACGGCTCGGGGCAACGGTTACTACAGCTAGTGTAAAACTCGCTGGGGCTTTCACTAAGAGACATATTTCACAACAAAACTCACTCTTCTGTTCAGGCACAGGGGGGGTTTTAAGCATTGCAACCGTGCAAGCGAAAGGATTTGCACTTCAGTGGTCTCAGCAGAAGACAAAAGCATCTCCCCTATGAGGACAGACTGAGGGAGTTGGGGCTGTTCAGCCTGGAGTAGAGAAGGCTACATGGAGACCTCATTGTAGCCTTATCATATTTCACAACAAAACTCACTCTTCTGTTCAGGCACAGGGGGGGTTTTAAGCATTGCAACCGTGCAAGCGAAAGGATTTGCACTTCAGTGGTCTCAGCAGAAGACAAAAGCATCTCCCCTATGAGGACAGACTGAGGGAGTTGGGGCTGTTCAGCCTGGAGTAGAGAAGGCTACATGGAGACCTCATTGTAGCCTTATAGTATCTGAAAGGGCTACAGAGAAGCCAGAGATCTTTGTTAGGTTAGGAGCTGCAGTGATGGGACAAGGGGCAATGGGTGCAAATTGAAAGAGGGGAAATTTAGGTTAGATATTAGACACTGGCACAGGTTGGCGGGGGAGGTAATTTTTTTTGGGGAGGTAATAGATGCCCCAACCCTGACAGTATTCAAACTCTTGAGCAACCTAGTCTAGTGGGGAGGTGTCCCTGCCCATGGCAGGGAAGGTTGAGACTAGATGATCTTTAAGGTCCATTCCAACCCCTAAAATTCTATGATACTAAGCAGATCTGCATCCAGGCAGTTTCATTTGCACAAACCTGCAGTGATACACTGTACTAGTACAGAACAGGCACCCTGCTTTACATTGGCACAGGAAGGCTATTAAGAGGTCTGCACAAGAAACAACACCTACACCTAAACAGATTACATTGAGACTGCAAGCTGTTGGGACTATAGCATGTAATACCAACATCCCCTCTGCAACAACTAAGGCAACTCCTGCATGGCACTGCTGCTGGAACAAGCACATGCTTGGCTCTAAGTGGCCAGCAAGTAGGGAAAAAAAAACCCCAAACGTGTGAGAACCATAAAATAACAACATGAACGTAAAATAAATAGATGAACAGAAGTTAGCTTCACTAAAACGGGAGATTCTTATTCAATGCTACTAGACAGGGTTTTAACTTTACCAGCTACTTTTGGGAATGGTAAAGAAGTTGATCTGGGCAGACCATATCCATCAACACAAGCATCATTTAATGCTCTGCATGCCATATTTCTTTGTAATAACAACAAAATAGCTGCACCTGTGCCTGCGTTGCTGCTTTTCACTAACTGAATGCTGAGTTACAAACACAGCTACACCAAGGAATCCTGTGACACCTAAGATTCTTAAATGCTCGTGGTCAAAAGGAACAACAAAAGTCAGAGGGTCTGCAAACAATCAGAAAGTTTTATTAGTAAATTACAGACTTAGCATGGAAATTTGTATATTAGTCCCTGACCTTCTATATAAGTACACAGCAGTGGATTTTCAAGGGGTAGGATGAAGGAGAAAAGAAATTTAAAAAGGAGATATGCATTAAAGGAAGAAAATAAAGAGGGGAAGGTAGAGAAAAGAGAGAGGAAAAGGGAGAGGGAAAAAGACATCACCAGTCCTGGTTCCAGCATTGACTGGCTGATGGGATGTCAATCCCAGCTTCAATGTTAATCCAGTTGACAAGAATCGATCCAGGTTACAAGGTGTCCAGAGGGGAGCAACTGCCATGGGCTCAGTAGGGATACCTTTTATGGATGAGCTCTTCTGCCCCCAAGTTACGTTTCTCACTTTCTGTAAGTTGTTCTCATCCCCAGGAACTACAAGAAGAAAGGGCAGCACCTGCCTGGGACAAACAATCTCTGCATGGCCCCTCCTGCTCCAGCCAAAACTTGCTCTCTCTCACAGTGCATTAATATTAACAGTCCTTGGTTGGCTCCACAGCCATCCAATTATCAATGTTTGACACATACATATTAGGCCCTTATTAATAAGCAGGACTTCATTCAACAGCTCTAGTTCTTGGGAACAGACAATGTTTCAGATAAGCTCAGAAAGGGCTTAGCCCAGGCACAGTTTTCTTAAGGCTGAGATGTAATGCAGCTTTTCTGGGCCCCTACAGATTCCCATGAAATGACAGAGTATCTAGACTCATAGGAATTATTTTTAATCACAACTGTTAAAACAATTCAGAATTAACAAGGGAGAGAAAAAAACAACTAAAGAGAACCAAAACAGATGCTACACAGAGCTACAGAATGAAGATGATCTTTCTTAGGCATGGCCTAGCAGGCAGGAAACTAAAATATGTTCACACTATGCCAAGCTTACTGTAAGAGCCCATTATGAGCTTAATAACACTCTACAAAGCACCAAATGAAGCCATTCAAACACTTCACAACAACTCACAGTAGTAACAGAATAGAAAATGAGAAATTCTTACTCTGCCCTGAACACCAGTGCTTTTTATAAATTAAAGCAGTTTTAAAAACAGAGTATTCTTACAGTGATAAGGCAAAAGTCTCAGACTCTGGCACAAACCAAATTTTTCTGTGCAATCTTATTAAAAAAGCCAGCACTCAGAATGCAGTTGTCTGTCCCTATACATAGCCATAGAGGCATAATGTTAAAATGTGCTTATCTGTACATAAAATAGCTACACACTAACAGCTAACAACATCTCTCTTGGTTTCCTTCTTACTCCATTGGTTGTTGATGCATTAGCTCTTCAAGATAAAAGCTAAATATGTAGAAGATCTGCAAAGTTAATCTCTGTTCAGCCCATAAGAACTACAGATGTACATCAGCAAAACTCGCACTTAGCTTCTTTAACAGCCCAAACTCAACACAGAAAATGAAAACACAACAACAAAAGCTGTTTTTCAAAATACCAAATATACCTACACAAGCTTCTTCCCACAAAAGCCAAAGTCATACCTACAGCCACCATCAAGACCACTTACTCTAATAACCTCACTCCTCAGGTGCTTTATAGCATCTCTTATCTGCACCAAATCTTATCACCTGAAGTCAATAAAGTTTACCTCTGATCCTTCACATTGCTGCTAATTAACTTCTCCATTCTGTGTGTATGTAGTGTAGGAGCCAAGAGGTGTTAGTGGTTTTCTCAAAACTATTGACCCACACATGCAGTCTGCGCAAAGCTTCTTCAGTCCAGCAAAACCACAGTTCTTATAAAAGTAGCCTGTAACCTAACACCAATCTGTAACCTCATAATGCCAACTTATTTGTCTGAGAGGAGTTAGTGCTAGCCAACATCTAAATAACATATACATACTACTAGTACACCCCTGAAACAGTAGTGCTGGAACCAGTACTTTAAAACTATATGGAGCCTGGAAATTCTGTCTCGTTGAACATAATTTCTTTGGCAATATTGATAACGAGAAGTAGATCCCAAAGAAACAATTTAAGGAAGCACCGGTGGAGTAAACAAAGTAGGCCCCAAAAAGGAATTAAAGGCCGGCTGAGTGAACAAAGGGAAGAGATAGTAGTTCACTACAGGATACTGCTTTATCTTACTGAACATATAGAACGCTAATTTTAAGATTGCTTTAGCTTAAAAGTGTGCTGAGCTTGAAAAAAACAAGTATAATGCACATGTGCTAAGGGATGAGGTGAAAAGTTTGAACTGATGAAGACTATCAGCCTTCTGTTGAAGATCCCCAGACGACCACCAGAGACTGTTGGACCGATGCCAAATAAGGGGGGGCAAGGGAAGGGATTATTATAATTATTTCTGAGAACTAATTATAATAATAACCACCCATTCCTGGAAATAATGAATACAGATGAACATTTAGTGTATATAAACCATGAAGTTTTTGTCCCTGGTTGCAGAAGTCTGGTGGAGTGATCCCCCTTGTGCCCAGCGCTGATTAAACAAATCCCTGCTACTCAGAGATACAAGTCTGTGAGTAGTTCTTCTCCAGATTTTCTCGGCATCAATATTACTGGTTGTGGGATTTAAAACAATTGGTTTTGTTATGTAAAGCACCGAAGTCTTTCCTTTAAAAAAAATAATCTTCAGAATTCTGTGAATGCCCAGATTTCTCTATTGGCTTTCCAGCACACTCCTTACACAAAAAGTAGGAGAGGAAACAAAGGCGTGCTGACTCATAAGAGATGGTTGCATAAAATGCAGCAATGAATGTCTGATAAGAATCAAGCCCAAGCCTTGCCTGGAGCACCTCTGCCTGCGGGCAGGAAAATCTCTGCGTGTTTTCAGCACAGATAACCCTCAATATGAGATAAGTGGGAAATTCTAAGGGCAAGGACCGGCGCTTTTCGCCTGCCTCCCACCAGCACGCAGCTGCTCACTCAGGAGGACTCGGACTCAGGCGCAGAAGTAGGTCAGGCGCAGCAGCGCGCACAGATGGGCTTCACCCAGCCAGAAAGCAGGAGGTGGCACAAATGGCTGTTTCAGCCACCCCCAGCCTCTACCTTTCCCCCGAGAGAACTGCCACGGGGGCACTGCGGCAGCGTGGGGAGATAAGCAGCCTTTAAAATGCATGCTTTGCATGCATGTAATTCGGTACTTCTCCGAAGGAGAAGCAAAGGTTTAAAAGACACACAATAGCACGTGGTCACAACAAATTCTTTACGAAAACGAACTGTATCGGTGTGAGGATCTGCAGACCGCGGCTTGGGAACAAGCCCGAGAACGGAGCGGGCAAGACATGCAGCCCACTGTGCGTGGAGGGCTAGGAACACTAGCTTAGCCCGAGCCAGCTGGTGGGCTGGCTGCAGTCCCCGAGGGGGCCCCAGCTCACTCCCGCTCGGCAAACAGAAGCCTCCACTGTAAGCACCCGGGTCCGGGGGCACAGACCCCTTTCCAGTCGCAGCGGGTAACCGCGAGGAGGCTG
>NW_008683447.1:5037-5336 GCF_000695815.1 Acanthisitta chloris | reverse complement strand
GGGAGCCGCGCACCGCCCTAGGCGCCGCCGGGGAACGGGCTCCGCTCTGCCCGGGCGCTGTCCGCACGGGGAAAGGACTATGAAACACGCTCTGATGGGGACTTGTTCGATTGCCCCCAGCCCATGGAGCTTCCCTCCTCCCTCTGCCTCTGCTGCGGACCCCTCGGTCACTCCGTGCCACCCTTTTCTTTTACCAGTCACCCTGACATTTACTTTCCTGCTGGCAGAGGTGGGCTCCGGTCCCGGCGAGTTCAGCGTTTGACAAGAGCACACGGGGGCTTTGCTCACACTCAGTTTTT
>NW_008683447.1:0-4973 GCF_000695815.1 Acanthisitta chloris | reverse complement strand
GCTTTGCTCACACTCAGTTTTCTCTTCTGTGCATTTCCAGTTCTCCTGGGCATCACTTGTCATGACCTCATGCAAAGCCCTAGCGGCTGCAGAGGGGACTTGGTGTAAGGAAGCACAGAATGGGTTCAAGCATGTGTGTAGAGAGCCAGTATTTTAGGTGCTTACTCTAGGTCTCCAAACGTGTTTAGAGGAGCACGATATTTTTAGTGCACACTCTTGTTATCAATCCATAATCTTCCCGATGATCCAGTATGCTGAAGCTGTCCCCTGGTGAATGACTCATGGCATGAGTCAGGGATTAAACATGGGGAGATTTGGAAGGTGAGTCAAAGTAATCCAATTGAAGGACTGAGGCTGGGCCTTTGAACACACCACAAGCATGACTTGTCTCACGGAGAGACAAGCTGGAGATGAGTTCAGGCACCAGAGTTTTCCCAATGTTTGCAGGGTTTAATTCAACCAGATCAGGACCTGCCACATAGATTTTTGGGAGTGCTTTTCATCTAGACATGCAGGATTTGCTGGTCTGTTAAACCTCTCTCCCAGTTCTAGCTCTGCTGTGGAAAAAGTAGATCCTTACTTCAAAAATAAACACCGTATCAACACTATGACCAGTTGAGCATTTATTTAAACAGACATGAAGAACAACCCTACTCCTGAACAAGAAAAAAAATTACACCTTCTGGACTAGAAGCAAGAAATTACAAAGCTCAACTCTGTGCCAACTTGCTCTCACACCCCAGGATTAGGTGAGTGCAGTTGCTTCCCAGTATTAATTGGTTTGGTTTGCACTGAGGGCAATCCTTGCATTCAGACATCTGCTAACTAACCAAACTGCTCCTGCAGAATGGCATCGATTGCACAAGACCATCACTGAGTTCTGTTTAAGGCAATCTTCTCTCTTTTAAGTGTTGTGCTGAAGATGAACAAACCACTTAAAGCCATGTGCAAGTTGTACAAGAAACAGCCTTAAAAAGGCTTAAAACCTGGAATATTCTGAAGTGAATGTAAAAACATTCATGTTCTTCAGGAGACATCACCAACTGTCCAGTCATCTCTTTGCTTAGTTCAGATTCAATTTATGAAAAAAAACTTTCACCCTGTAGAACAATTCTTTCTCTCATCTAATAATGAAACTAACTACTCAGTGCTGGAGATAAATATTACAACATACTTAGATTCAGCTTTGCCTCTTTGGCAAATCATTGATTTTTCTCAAGCTTAAATGAGATACATTTATATGAGGGGAACCCTTATGTGTCTATGGATTTTATAACACACACACATCAGAATAAAAAATGTTTATTAAAATAGTTATGTGGTCATAAACTTCACCATAAATATTAGTTATCTTACACAAAAAACGGTTAGAGGATTTTTTAGTTTTTATTTTTTATCATAAGCAAAGTATTTCCTCACATTTATGAACATGTTTTTTTTACTCATCTACATGGTCTTGGAAATACTCATCCACAAGAGCAGATTTATCTTCTTCATATTCCTGCCAAAAAGGAAACAGAAAGAGGTAAACCTTTATATATGTCACAATCTAGATCCAAGTATTCTGTACACTGAGAGAGTACAAAACTGAATTAGAAATGGAATAAAGTCACTGGAGTTGTTCCTTAGAATTTATGAGCTGAATAATAAAACTAGGCAGGGCTCGGAACAGGTTTTAATTGTCTTCTATCATGTATTTTACACAACAGTTTATTCCTAATCTCAATCTCATGTACAGCACATGTGTTGAACACCGGAGTTATCAGGGGAGTTTGAACAGGAAAACATCTTGGTGATTTGAGTGGTTCTTTCTGACCTCAGAAGTTTAAAATTCCATTAGTTTTGAGAAGCAAAGCACTGCTTTTACACACAACCATTTGCTCAGTCTGCTTATGCAAGATGGTATTAAAGAATTTCACTTTTATAACTGGAAATGAAGATGATATAAACATTGTCACGAAAGGCTAAACTTAGTTTGAACCACACCAAGACAATAATTTATTAGCAAGGCAAAGAACATATTTAAAATACAGCTTTTATCGTGGATCCTTCTTAATTTTTCACCTTCTCATCACAAGTACTTTACCTTTGGCTCTTTGAATTCCAGATCTTCTCCATACTGGATGGAGGAGTCTATGTGCTGCAGGACTATGTTTACACTTTCTTCATCAGAGCGATCGAAAGGCAGAAATCGAACCATTCCATAGTCATCAATCTAGAGGGAGGAGTCAAAGGACGTTGGTAAGGAAATGCAGGAAGTTAATTCTCCATCACAGCACTCTAAGCCACTTCCTTAAACCACACTGGAATGCTAAAATACCATGTAAAGCCACACTGCAATGGCAATTCCCACTCAAAACACCTAAGTCGAATCACTCCTAAGTTCTACGCAGTAGAAAAAGCCATTTCCCAAAATTCCTAACAGAAAAGGATCCACACAGAATGTACTGGCTACAATCCAAATGTTAGTGTCAAGAATCTTATGCTAATCTGAAAAAAATTTAAATAATTAGTTAAAAATAATTAATCTTTTTTTAATTATTAAAACAAATTAGTTGAAATAGGCAAAAAGCAAAATGTTCAATTATCTGAAAGTCTTTTAGTCTTGTTAATGAGTTTGGTAGAAAAAGACAGTTTTGGGGTGAAAGAGGAAGAATTATTATGGTACAGAGAGTATCTATAAGAGCAGTGGTCAGCAACCATCCAGTATGGTTCATAAACACAGAGCTGACTTTAAGGGTTCCAGTTCAAAGCAATATACCTACCAAGCCACATATAGACTTAGTCAGTTTTTTAAACCTTTTGCTTCTCAAGATATTTGCAGAATCTTCAATCATAGAATACATATCTGGATCCAAGTATCTGGGAGAGACAAAGTCATCATTAACACCCAAAGCAGCCACAGAGCAAATGAGTCATTGTGCTTTTATACAGTTACCAAACCTATTCTGTGATCTGAATGAACAAACTTAATAATACGTTTTGGAAGTATTTAATATCTCAGATCATGACTGATAGTAGAAACCATTGATTTTATTTCCTTTTTGCTAGCTTTAAGGAAAACCACAGGGAAAAACTTGTAATTTTAGCACAAATGTAGAAGTAACATGAGTAATTCAGTATGTTCAGGACCAAAAACCTGATGGGATCACCTCCAGTCTGAGTTTTGTAGCACAATGCCCTGAATGTCATTCAGAATGAGCTAAGTGATCCAAGATAACTGTTTACAGGAAAATCCAGAGATCATTACAAACATGGAGTTAGCCTTCTGACTGACTAAACTGTAAGTTGCCTACCCAGATTATGTATTATATAAATCAAATCCATCTTCTCCAATCCCAGGAGTATTTTTTAATTGTGGAAAACATTAGGCTGAATTTTGAGTGAACTTTGGCTCAAAATATGACACAACAGAGCAAGTTATTTTTTGGAACTTACTTTTCTATTTCCTTCTTGGCTTTCTTGCTCAGCAAATCCATTTTGGTCATGATGTTAATCTGTGGAATCTCTAAAGAGACCATTGCACTGAGAGCTGCCAGAATTCCAGAGATGAACTTAAAGAGCATGAAAAATGATGGATTAAAGTACAGAAGAACACAACAGCAACACACAGGTCACTCAACTCCAGCGCAAATGTAGTTCATGAATACAGGGAACATGGACACAGAGCCAAATGAGGAGTCATTGTCCCATCTACTTTTGGAGCCTCCAATCTGAATCTGCCACTGAAAAGGGCATTAAATAGACACAAACCCTTTTTGGGATTGATACAGCTAGACAGGGAAGGTGGCCGGACTGCTCTCCAGATCTGAGTCTCCAGATCTGCTCTCTAGATCTAAGAAAGCTCTCATGGAATCACAGAATTCAGGTTGGAAAGGACTTGTGGTGGTTCTCTGGCTCATACAAGTGCTCAAACAGAGAAGCCCTCAAGTCACACCAGGGGTTCTGCCCAGTCAAGTTTTAACTCCATGAACATTCACTGCACAATCTGTGCCTGTTCCAGTCTGACCAGTCTCTCAGTGCTGCTTTCCCTTACATCCAGCTAGAATTTTCCTGTGTCTGAAGCAGCTGATTACAACCATCCCTGGGCTCAGCATTTTTCCCTCTGGGCAAGCCCAACTCCCTGAATGGCTCAGATATTTTGTTCTTTATCATTGTGAACTTTTCCAACACGTTTCAAACAATTACCTTAAAAGATTCCACCATAAACTGAGAATCCACAAGAAAAACTCCACAGACACGGAATTCCCACTGCTGCAGCTGCTCCACCAGCTGTTTCATCACTGGGAGGTGTGTGTAGAGCTCGATCTGACCTAGGGCACACCCAGGGTGTCAGTGCACAGAAATGGGAAGGGAAAAGGCACAGTTTAAAGTTACCAATTTTACAGGCACAGGCACTGTGCTTAAATAAAACTCATGAGGAAAATATCATCTTTTCAGGCCACTCTGGCTTTGGGTCAGTTTGTTATTTGGGTTAACTCATCCTGGTGAAGTGGAAAAGAAATCTAAGGGGTTTTCCCTCCCTTAACCTCCTGTTGGCGTTAGTTTGCAGCTGCCACAGCATTCCAAACATCAGACACTCAGATCAGCCCAGTACCAAGTTCATTCTGAAAGTGACTCCGACAACTGTTAATAATGCAAAAAAAATGAATTATCACTAAACCAACTAAACCCAAAGTGCTGCGAATTTTATATAGTGTATGAAGAACGATGCCCATACACTGAGATGTGTTTACCTGGGCAATCAAACAGGATATAATCATCCTCCATGTGCCCAAGGCTTTCCTCCAGCCAGTTAAAGTTATTGGCGAAGTATTCCATGCAAAACACCAATCCTCCATTAGGGCCAAACCTCAACGACTCATCCTCCATCACATCATCCACTTCGATCAGCTCGCGGATATCTGCAGCAACACACAGGCAGCGATCTGAGCTCGCACGCATCCAGCCGCGCCCGGAGCCCACGGAGCGCC
>NW_008683446.1:0-10055 GCF_000695815.1 Acanthisitta chloris | reverse complement strand
ATGCTGTGTAAGTATGGAGTGACATAAAGACAGTGTTTAAATCAAGTCACTGCCTTCACAGTATCTTTGGGTTTAGTTAAGAAAATATTTAAAAATCAGCAAACAAGTTTATTGCTCACCAGAATATTTCTAATGCATCGTGTTGGGACACACAGAGCCCAGCTGAGATTCACACACCATAGCTATGCTTTATATGGAGTCACCCCTGCCTGGTAGGTTTAGTAGCCAAAATGCAGAGTGCAGAAAAGAAAAACAGGGCAGACAACCACAGTGTTCCAGATGGAAGCTGAGACATGAAAGCATTAAATGTGATTTGTAGCTGAGCATGTAACACGCATGTCTGGTTCTATTTTTTTAAAACATCCTTTTAACTCTCTTTTTAGTTCAGGAAGAATGACTGCAACTATGGTAAAGTTGTCTTTTTAGAATTTTTATAGGAGCTTTAAAAGGTCTTGTCTTCAGAAGTGCTCAAGAATATGAGAAACTAGTAAAACAGATATATCTGAAATAAGCAGCCTGGGGCTTGTGTAGTGATAGCAAAGAGAGAGTAAAACCAGTATTGGATTTAAATAACATTTTTAGGTCAGTAGTAAGAATATGTCTAATGCAGGTGTGGAGGGAAGTAAGATCAGGCTGATCTTTTATTACCTAGCACTAAATCTGTTTTGTCTCTAAAAGCTAAAATCCTGTTGGTGAGCTCTGAAGAGGTTCTTCAATTGGATTTACCCAGACTGCAGGATATGTGATAAACAGCGATTTGTTTATTGTCCCTTGGATGTGTCCACCCTTACTTAAGGACTTAAACTCTGACAGTGTAATGAGCCAGCTGCTTAACTGCTTCCAGATTCTGTATTCCACTGGCTTGTTCTGTGATGGGGAGGTCCCTGGAGTCTGTGGAGGAGAAAGGAATATTTTTTTTGCTTTTTCTTATTTTTTGGTGTTTATTTTTGTTCAGTTTGTTGGGGTTTTTTTTGTTTCCCTCCCCCAGACTGTGATGTGGCAGTAAAGTCACTTGATGACCAACAGTCAAATCTCAACACTTACTCTCCTCTGCAGGATACATGGCAAAACAACCATGAAACAATCCTTTAGCTCATCTGTGCACCTTCCCCTCATTGCCAGGGCTGTACAACATACCCTTCCACTCCCATCTTCTCTTAGAACATAAAAAAGTAATTTAATTCTTCTGATGGAAGTGCCCCCTGAGCTGCAAGCCTGGAGAAATAGGATTTGCCCATGTTGGCAATTTAAGGTAAAGCTCCTTTACATTCTGACAGGAGTTTAGCTGTTCTGGGGTTTGGAAGAGCATATGTATACCCCAGGCTTGATGCTCTGTCAGCTCACTCCAGAGTGGGTGTTTCAATTCTGTGGTTTGTAAATGAGTAATGTGAGCTTGATCTGAGAAGAATGTGTGTCCCCACAGAGCTCTTGTTCTAAACTGATCTAAACTCCAGAGGTTTCCTATGCTGTGTTTAAATGCTCATACCATTAAAACCACTGAAGCAGTATTCTGAAATGTACTTTGGTTTAGGTCTCAGTGGCATTCCTAAATCAAGATGACATGATGACCAAAAACCAGGTCTTTGCTATGGAAAATATAATTTCCTTGTTATGTAAAAAGAGTATGTAATCATTTGGGGCTGGTTGCTCTTGGCAATTCTTAGTGTTACTTTATTTTTTTGAGCACATTTTCAATAGAAAAATATAATACTTCAAGCATTTCTTCAGAAACAAACTTCAGACATGACTTTGGACAAAAAGCATTTGCTTTCTGATCATGCTGACCCTGGCCAAAAGCTGTGCAAAACATCTTACAGTGTGCTTGGGCTTTTTACCTTTGTTTCAACAGTACTGATTAGAATCTAAAGTATTTAATTTATGTGGATATATAAATACCAAATTGTCTTTCTTCACACTGAACAAGAGCATTGAAAAAAGCTTAGTGTCTTAATCATTCTTTTAACATCTAACATGTTTCAGTTTGAAGGTTCTGCTTGAATTCTTGCAGGTTATTTTTTTCATGGGTGAGGCTGAGCCTTGGTTATTTTTGTAGTTCTAGAACAAATAACTAAGTTATTTTCTTAACTTTAACTCAGCTCTTCAAGAGATAAGTGGTTTTTTTCTTCAAACAATGGCAGGAACAGCTTTGATCCTTGTTATTGAGACATTTCATTAATGAAGCCAAGTTTGAATTATGTGATATGCAACAAAAGAAAAAAAAAAAGCAGCCCATACTTGTGGGGAAAAAAAGGCATCCAGCTGCTGAAGTGTTGCTTGGAAAAAAAAGCATCTCTGTGTTAGGAAAAAGGCAACATTCATTTGATTTTGTGCTAGTCACAAATAACAGAAGGTAAGCATTGAGGACCATGACATGATTTATCCTGTTAGGTGTTTATTAGACTCGGAGTAAAACGTTATTAGCAACTTCCACCATCTCTTGTAATAAATTTGCATGTTAACAGGGCAGAGTACTTGGAAAGTCAGGGGATGAGCTCTGTAGAAGTAACACTTTGGCATCACTGTTTCGCATAAGCAAATGAGGTCTGACAACCACTAAGTGCAGTCCAGGCTTTCTGAAGAAAAATATAGGCCGTGATAAACACAAAAATACATTCCAGCCTGCAGGGCCTAATCAAAAAATAAGCCTCTTGAGAGGCAAGATCATTTGTGCACCACCACAGTACTGTTGCCATCTACTCTCCTGGCAGTGCTGGAGCTGCTGGACTCTGTTTTGATCTCTAGGATTTACCTCTGTGTGTCTCGAATCAGGCTGCATTTTTCCTAGGTGCTTTCAGGGAAACCTGATCTGCCCTATAATCTTGCTTAGCTTCTGGGCATTAGAGTATCAGCACTGTGCATAATTCAAGGAGGGTTATATAGCTCTCTCCTAACATACAGGGACAAGGGGACAGATTATAGTAATTTTTTCCTGATTGGCAAATGAAAGGCAAGGGAGATGCATAGATGCATTTTTGTCAATTTGTTCCCAAGGCAATCAGTAGCTGCTGTAAGGAGCAGTCCTGTTTTCCCTTCTGCTTGCTCCATATTTCTACCCCCTCTTGTTTGTCAGTTAGAGAAGGTGTGACTGCACAGTTGGACCAGCTAGCAAAATTCCCCATAGCTGTGTAATTCAGAGTTGAGTGGTGGCAGGTAAGACCTTCACTTTAATTTGATGCAAAAAGCTTTTTCCTTCCAACATCTCAGTATAAGAAGCAAATGTGAACACATTTCTTGGTTTAGCAGAATATTTATTAGCAAATTAATAGTCTGAGTTTAAATACATTCAAATGTATAACTGCTGCAATATGTTAAAATATATTCAAACAGTAGAGTTAGTGTTTAGGAGTTGTTTTAGGAGTCGAATGTTGATTATATTTATATCAGAAATGACATTTGTCTTCCAGGTCTGAAATAGCCACTAGAGAGTCTCTTGAAAGTGGTTCAGCTTCTAACTAACCTTTCAGAGCACACCTGCACATTTCTGCTCCCAGCTGCAGAGACAGGATGAAATAGAGGTTGAATAGCTGTGAACACTTGTAAAACTGAATCTCACAAATCACACTAAGATTTTTTTTTTTTTTTTTACTGTGCACTTTCTTTTGCCTTCAAGTATCTAGGGGCTTAGCTGTGATTCAAAGCCCTTTAGCATTTTTTAAAACGCCCGTTAAGAAATTGTATACAAGCTATTGATTTCTGTCCTGTAATTTAGCAGGATTATTGTTCAGTATCAATTAACAATCCATGCAAAATTGCTATATGTATTCAGGAACAGATTTAGAACTGCTGCAAAGCCATATTCAGAACTTCTGTAGTGTTCAAACTCTTGTTAAAGTGGCAGTTATTTTTTAATACATAACACTTATCTTTGTTTTATTCATGACAATAATGATGTCTGAGCGAATGTCAGATCTCTTAAAGTCAGATCCCACACACTGAATTTTAATGTTTACCCTGTGACCTCCAGCGTAGTTAAAGCAAACAATTTCTGTAATGTTTGAAGTTGCAAATGTTAAAGTTACTCAGCTTCAGCGTGTTGTCATCTGTAACACACTGTAATGCACAAACCATAATCACAGGCAATACTTAACTAGTTTTATTTAGATTGACAGAGACAGTAAACTGGACTTTATTGTAAATACTACTTCATCAAAGTGGAAACTGCTGGAGGTGCTATACTTTGAATTATATTTACCTTTCTGTCTGCAAGACAAGCATTTATTTAGCAATGTACTCCTGCCCCAAATGAGATCTTGCTGTAATTGTTCTGAGGAAAAGTTTCATACAGGTCATTAAAGTTGAATTGAGAGCTCTACTGGTAAGGCAGATGGAGTTAAGAATGTAAAGAGACAAACTGGGAAGCTGCACTGGCCTGTCTCTCCTGGTCTCACAGCCAGAACAAGAGAGCTGAGACCATGAAACATGTGATTCTAATTCATAACTTCCACCTGGACCATCCTGATCTATCTGCTTCTACAGCCACACTGTTGTAGATTGGATTTGCCATTTTCTGGAATACTACACCTGATGTTTTTTGGAATGCTTTGCTGCACAGCCCTGGAATGCTTCATCACGCCGTCAGGAAGCCAGGCTGGGAGTGCTGGGATTGTTCATCCTGGAGAAGAATCTGGGGAGACCTTATAGCACCTTCCAGTAAGTACCTAAGGGAACTTCAAGACAGCTGGAGAGGGAATTCTAACAAGGGCACATAGTGACAGAAAAGGGAGAATGGCTTCAAACTGAAAGGAGGTGGCTTCAGACGATATTAGGAAAAAATTATCAGGTTGAGACACTGGAACAGATTAAACAGAGAAGTTGTGGATGCCTCATTCCTGGAAGAGTTCAAGGCCAGGTTGGATGGGGCTTGGAGCAACCTGATTTAGTGGAACTTGTCCCTGCCCACAGCAGAGGAGGTTGGGACTAGATGACCTTTAATGCCCCTTCCAACTCAGACCATTCCAGGATTCCTTATTCACTAGCGGAAAATAGTTACTGGGCTTGAGGAAAGGCAACAGATGAAACAGAATCTGTTCCTTCTGCCAGGTTTTATTTCAACCTGAGATGCTACTCCAGATGGTAAGGAAGAACATCCTGGCACAGCCTGACTTCCGTGGCATAGCTGGCACTGTCAGGCTCTTTGCAGACAGACATGCACTCCCTTCTTGGAGTCAGGAGTCTGGGCTGTTTGGCACTTTGCTCAGGATTCTGCATTTAAAGGGAATTCCACCGTACCAACCTGCAGGCTCTACATAATGCACAGGTAAGAACTTTGCATGATCTTGTATCTCCCAATGTAACAACTCTGCTATATCCATGAGGGTTAAAAAAGTGCATGTCATCCTGTAGAACTCCTGAAGGAAAAACAAACCTCTCGTGAAAACATTTCTAAGTGAATCTAAGGCAAATACTTCAGGCAGTAGGATATTAAAACTTGTGTCAGGGTTAAGAGCATTTTATCAAAGCAGAAAACAAATGCTTAGCAGGTAGGTGGAGACATTTGTGTCACAGCTTTTGTATTGCAGCCTATGCAAAAGCTACATACAGTGAATGTTTGTTTCCAAGGTCAACAGTAAACACCCTGTAGCTCTTAAAAGCATCTGATGAGCTGGGGGACTGTGCTTTTGACTTCTGTATTTTGTATTTAAATCAAGATGCACTAATTTGTGCTCCTTATCGCATAATGCCATGACTTTTACAGCAGTCAGCAGGGATGGGTCTGTGTTCCTGTACAGCAGCTGAAGAAAATGTCAAGTACAAAGACAGGCACAGCTCTCCTGATACAAATTAGCTTATCACGTAAATGGGAAAATAGAGAACTCTGACCCTATTATGGCAGAATGTAAGATAATGGATTAACACTCCAGACTTCTAATTAATCACAATATGTCTCATCCTCCTGATTGCAGCTGAGTAGGCCATTCTTCTAACTTAAACCCACAGCTGTCCAGTATTAACACTTATCTGTTGGTACAGCTCCTTGTGCAGCTGTCAGCCAAGACGACAGTGTTGCAATCCTGAACGGTTCAAAAGTAGGTTTCAGAAAGATTCACAAACATTCTTACACGTGAACTATACTTTTATTGTGTGAATACTTAAAATCCCCCATAAATCTTAAATCCTAAGAACCAAGTCACACTGCACTGCTTATGCTCTTTTCTCATACAGAAAACAGTACAGACCAGTACTGATCAAGGTTCCTTTCTTCTATAACATGCAGAAAGTATTTCATACAAACTACAATATCATCAAAGTTTTACAGCTTTACTGAAATGGGAATTCCAAAATATGTTATGCATATGCCAAATTTATTTCAAGATGACACAGATTAATCTAAGTCTGATATCACTTCGCAGGTAAAACTTCTATATCACTGAACTGCTACAAGAAGAAGATACATATTTAACTACCTATTTTTTATTCCAACTTTTAGACCATGTTTTAAGAGGATACTGCAAACGAATTGAAGCCATTGAGTCAAGACACTATACCAACCCCATAAAATATTTCTGTAATAGGAGCTCTCTTCTCAGTTTTAAGGCATCTGAAATTCAAACCAAACTGAGCTTTTCTCACTGTCAAAAGCCAAACTAAGACATTCTCTCCACAGAGAGACACATTATGTCACTTTCAAAAATAACTATCTTAAGGCAATGTGCCACTGCTACAGGCAAACCACAGCTATCCTCCCCTGACCTGTTTTGTTTTCTAAAATCTAACAGAGAGAAAGCTCAGTGATGGAAGAAAAGACATGTACCAGTACATATTCAGACAAAAGAATGAAATAGAAATTTAATCTACAATCTACAGACTCTAAACAAACTCCAAATAATATGCTTTTATTATTCATGAAAGGTATTCCCTTTTTCAATTCACACTACAAAGAAACAGCAATGGATTGTAACACCTATTCTTCACTTATCTATAAAACTGTGGAAAAATAAGAAAACTCAAAGCTAACTGAATTTGTTACAGAGCATTACTGGACTTTCAAGCCATAAGTACATCAGTAGGAATGATAACGAGGCCCCGGGTTGAAGGAGTTGTAGCCATACTGTCCATAGTGGGATGAGTACGATTGTCCTTGTCTGTGCTGCTGGTAGTTATTACCCCAACCTCTGTCTGGCCTCTGATTAGATCTGTAGTCACCTTGCCAGTTGTATCTGTCTCCTCTAAAATATCTGCCATCTTGAAACCTGCAATGAAAAGAATATATCAAAGTTTCACAGGAAGTTTTAAAAAGATGAATGATAATGAACCCTTAAATTTTACAGTTTTCATGGAAACTCACATAACTTTTTATAAGCTCAAATACTTACCTGTTTCTGTGACAAACTCATGAAAACAATCATCTGAGATCACTCATTAATTTCTTACTACTACCCTACACTCATTTGCTAAGTGACAGTAGGACAGTCTGTTTCCTATCACAAAGTACTCACAGGCATTAGGTGAACTGATGAAACTTCGAACAGAGACTCAGACCATGTGTCTAAAAAACAACCAGAAGGTACATTCCCTAGATATATCCAAGCCAGGTTCCATCTAGTAACTTCATGATTGAAAGCTTTGGCAGAGCAGGCTTAAGTAGAATGTAGCTACCTAAAACCAGAGAGTCCTAGCATTTGCATATTCCCTAAAGTACACACTACCACTAAAATACCTCTAGCACAGTCTCTTGCAGATTCCCATGCTCAAGACACTGTACCTAATCAATGGTATTTAACCATTGTTCAGTCTCAATTTTGGCTTTTCAGATGTATCTTAATTCCTAGCAACACCTGGGCTCCCTCACAGTCATTTTGTTTCAAATAGTGTGGTGTGGACAAACAACATTTGCATGAGGTTCACTTTGTGACCACAGTAGAGATGTTCATCGGTTCATCAGTTCAAAGAGCCACAGAGTTTTCTAAGAACATCTCCTTGACCAATCACCTTTCCTCAATCTGCAGAAACTAATTCTGTGTTTAATTACAAGCTTCTAGGGTGCAAAAAAGTTAGAATGTTGTCCTTCCTTAAATAAGGCATAAATGACTCCTTAGATATTAGCTGAGAAGTCTTCCCAGTTGTTAGCTGGACTGAGTTTAATTCCTTTCTACTAAAGGCTGATGTTAGTATTACCAAACATACTATGTGCTGCAATCGCTGTTTTTCAGTCACTCAAAAATCAGATGTTACTGCACAAAATTCAGTCAAAAGCTGCTATTACTTCCTGAAGAAATCACTCAAAATATTTTGCAGTGGGCAGGTAACACTGTACTCGCCAGACAGACTGGATGATTGATTTTACACTCATTTTTACTAGATAAAAGAAGTACAGGCTAATCTTAAAAAGTACAGCAAATACTTAGGTTACAAATGAAATGTTTTTAGGACAGCTAGCAACAGATAATTTGTTCCTTTGCACGTTTTCCTGCTAGTTATCATCCAACAGAAACAGGCTGCTTAGTTTTGCAGAACTCTCATCTTTCCCCTCTGGAAAAATGTTCCTGGCTAAGCAGTAACAAACTCCAGGGCAATGGATTCAGTGGTTTCAGCTCATTCTTTTCTAAAAAGCAAATTATTTAGTAGTTTTACACACAATGCAAAAACTCTACCTATCAAAACACAGAAAATGTAAAACCTCATTACTTTTCAGAGAAGACTATTTCTCTTAAAGTTACCTATGCAGTAACAAGAAGATACTTCTATTAACAGAACAGATTCCTATATTTCTTCTGAAGTAAGTGACCATTTAACTATGCATCTGTGAAACTACCAAGATTCAAAAAAACCCAAAACAAAACCCAAACCAGTACCGATCTCTGTTTCTCTGGTTGCCACCAGATCTGTTTCTCCATTCTTCAACTATAGGAGGGGGATCTGCAGGGCGTTTCAGATATTCTTGGTACTCTTCATCATCCGACGTGAATCGATGAGCAAACATCACTTCGTAATTTGGGGGAGTGTCAGCCAAGGAAGTCATTCTGAACACTTGAAATGTAAACACAACAAAAATGGCTTTAGCAATGTATGACGACTCTCATTGTAACAGCTATTAAAATCCACTTGGTGGAAATGAAAAGTTGCACAAAGATTAATACAGCTGTTGAGTTTTGGGCAGACGGCATAGATGACTCATAGAAAAAAGTGCTTCTTCAGATCACACTCCCCATCTACTCCCAATACACTTTTGACAGGAAAAGCATGACTGCAATCAGCTTGAAAAGTTTGCTAAGGTAGAGTATCATGCAAAGACACAGATACACACAGCCAGCAATATAAGCAAAATAATCAGATTCATTTGCAACCATTTATGTGTTAATAACTTGATTCAGGGAAAGGACAAACCTAAGAGGATGCTAAATCACCTCATGATATGCCTCTCTGATGGGATTTGTGTTTAAGGCCTTAGTTTCCTTATTTTTATATATGCCCCTTAGATGTTGGTGCTATCTGGTACTGTCCATCAGTAAAAATCTGACCCTAACAGCAGACACTGAGAAAGGCTCTACACCCACTGTTGTAACAAACCCCAAGAAATTTAGGGCATTTAAAGTCTTTGCCTCTCAACTTTCAGATTAAGCTCTTCTTCTGTCTCCCAAAGCTTTCCTTGTAGGACCAACATTCACCTTGCAAACTGGAAGGAATGAAGGCAGAGAAAGGTTTCTCCTGGACTTTGAGAGCTGAAATACACACCCTTAATGACCAAGTCCAGTTTTGGATTCTTCATGCTGTACCCACGAGCAGCTGAGGCTAAGGTAAGTGAGGTGTTCATGGGCCTTACACCACAGTTCTCCTTCCCTGGACTGACCTCCCCTTTCATCAGCCTCTTACACCTCGGGGTGTGTTTCTAACCTCCTCTTTCATCAGCCTCTTACACCTCGGGGTGTGTTTCTAACCTCCCCTTTCATCAGCCTCTTACACCTCGGGGTCTGTCCCCAGCCTCACACGGCTCGGGCTCTATCCCGTGCCATCTCCAGCCTCCCCTTCCACTCAGTGACGCAGTAGGAGTTATTCCTGCAGGATGCCCAGTGGCTTCACCCTCTTCTCTGCAGTGAGCCAACCCTCCTTAGTTTTCA
>NW_008683445.1:0-1447 GCF_000695815.1 Acanthisitta chloris | reverse complement strand
TAAGGACTCACCCTAGCTGCTGATGGAAAAACATTCTGTGTTGGTAGAACAGAATTTGTGGCAGGTTAAGGTTCGAGGATTGCCATTTTTGCAAATGACTGCAAAAACATATCCAAAATAATACACAGATAAGATAATACACTACCTAACCTCTAAGTAGTGTGAGGTGTCCCTGCCCATGGCAGGGGGGTTGGGACTAGATGACCTTTGAGTTCCATTCCAACCTCTCAACATTCCGATTCTAACAAAAGCTACTGCAAGATAACCATTCAGCACATACAGTTCTTACCCAAGACAGGTTCAGCCCATCAACTGATCCCAGAAGTTACCACGGGGTCTTCCCTAACCTGTCTCCATTTTTAACCTACTTTCATAGTACTTTTGTGTTTAGGTGAGTAGAGTGGCAGTGGGGGATGGCTGCACCTGGGAGATGAGTAACATTGGCATTGCACCTGAGCTGACCTTTGGGATGGAGGTGTAATTCATGATCTCGCCATGGTCGCTGGCTCAGCAGTAAGACTTCTTTTCTTTTCCCTTGTTTGACAGCTTCTGTGCAGCTTATCAGACACAAGGTACCACTCACCTCTTCCTCTTGCAAGGATCTGAGCCTGGGCACAGTGTCTCCACTCAGCTGTGCCTCTCATGTAGTCTCTCTTAGCATGTATTGTGTGTGGGATGTTGGGCACGCCAAGCTCTTCTCGCCCAGGGAGCAGCACCTGCATCTCGCACTGGAAATACCGACTGCATTTCACCCTGTACCTTCCATGCTGCTATACCTTCAGTTAGAATGTGAACATACCCACTCAGTTTTCTCTCATTTTACTCCCAGTCACATTCCCACACCATTCCACCTGTAAAATCCCCTTTTGCTACAGAATTATGGGGATATGGCATGTTTGCATTGTGTCACAGTGAAACCCATCTGGATGGATTTGTGCTTTTTCTGATGTCCACTTGGCTTGCACACTTTTTCTGTGGTTACAGAGGCCAAAATGTGAGTGACCCAAACCCAGCAATTGCTGCTTGCCAGGGGCACTGCGAAAAGAAACAGGATGAGGAGAAAGGAGAGAAGCGAGTGATGTGCAGGCTGTGAAAAAGAGACTGTTCCTGATCTCCTGAAACCTGGTGGTGCCTCAGTCACATGAAATCAGCAAACAATTTCCTGGTAGGTCCTTGTTTTTATGCTGCTTTTTGTGTTTTCATCTGACAAACCGCAGAGACAAGGGTGCTGTGAGAAGACAGAGTGAAAAACAAGCTACAAAAGAACTTTGCAGGCTTCCTGGTTTCCCCTGAGGATAAAAAGACAATTCTAGTCCAGCCATTTCCAGTCATGATTTATCATGATTAACTCCCTTCTCCACATCCTTCCTCACACACACACCACTGGGCCCTGTTGCATTTTGGGCAGAACCCCTCTGTTTCGGAACAAGGTCTGCTCAGAGCTGCT
>NW_008683444.1:30812-48548 GCF_000695815.1 Acanthisitta chloris | reverse complement strand
TCTGGACATGTTCCAGCATCTCAATGTTTTTCTCGCCATGTGGGGCCCAAAACTGACCCCAGGATTTGAGGTGCAGCCTCATCAGAGCCAAGTACAGGGAGTCAGTCAAACAGTGCCCTGGTCCCACTGCCCACTCTACTGCTGATAGAAGCCAGGATGCCTTTGGCCTTCTTGACCACTAGGGCCCAGGCTGGTTCTTGTTCAGCCACTCTTGACCAGCACCCTCAGGTCCTTTCCTGCTGGCCAGCTTTCCAGCCATTCTTCCCCCAGCCTGTAGTGCTGCATGGGATTCTTGACCCAAAAGCAGGACTCGACTCTTGATCTTGTTAAACTTCACACAATTGGCCTCATCCCATCAATCCAACCTGAGCAGATCCCTCTGTGGAACCCTCCTGCCCTCCAGCAGATAAACACTTCCTCCTGACTTAGCATTGTCTGCGAACTTACTGAGTGTGTCCTTGATTCCCTCATCAAGATCATTGATAAAAACATTAAACAGGACTAGGCCCAATACTGAGTCCTGAGGAACACCACTAGTGATGGACTGCCAACTAAATTGAATTTCATTCACAGCCATTCCTTGGGCTTGACCATCCAGACAGTCTTTCATGGCACAACTCTGAGACTTGGAGGTTCAGATGTGGCATCCCGTGCCTGGTGCAGACAGAGTAATGGTGTTCTGTGAGAGAATATATAATGTTCTCCAGTGATTTTGGAGACCAACAGAACATTAATATGAAATGGATGTGATTTAAATAGAATAGAAAGCTATGTCTGTGACATGAGTGGGAGAGTTGGCTGACTGAAAGAGGTTCTTTCACTAGTGTTATTGGGGAAAATGTAAAAAGAACTGTACAAGGGCAGATAATTCCCAACTAAATACCTGATGTTGAGCATGAACCCCAAACTCATGGATCCTCTGATGGCTCAGTGATCTGAAATTGGGCCTGAATTAGGAGCAAAGTCAGCTATTGTCCTTGGCCTTAAAAGCTGCAGAAAATCTTCTACATAGTTTGACTCCAGAGATGTACAGGGAGCGAGGGAGATTTATAACATTCAACGCTGAGATTTGTGTTTTCCTAACTGTCACAATATCATGTGGTTACCCCAAAAAAGCAACAGACACATGGTAAAATGAGAGCTAGTTTTCTTATATCAGTCATTGCCAGATGCTGGCTTCTCAACTAAACATGATTCTCTGCTAGCTCCACAGTCAATTTTGCTAACTGCAATAGCTATGTGGTTGTGCTTTTCTTCCAAAGATCGGTCCTAAGGCCTATTTTGTTATTCTCTGTGCTGTGCCTTTTCTTTTGCGTTTTCTTCAAGATTAAAATCCTTACTTAAAGGTAACTACTTCTTTGTGTTTACATGTAGAGTCTTAAAAATCACATTTTGGGATGTTTTCCATCAGGGAAATGTCCTGAGTCATTAGGGACTATAGGATAAAGAAGTCATATACCTTCTGTGTTATTCATCTTGCACTGGATGTAGAAACCCCAGTGGTGTTGTGTTCTTCTTATTCATGCAGGATTTTTACTTACTGTACAACCTTTAGGATTAATATTTTACTGCTTTTATATGGACAATATATGGTTTTCACTTTATTTATTAGCAGAGTATGCAACACAGTGATTAAGAATCTTGCTCAGTCATTGTACTGTAAACTATTTCTGAGGTACCCAGAAATTATTTCTGTCTATTACACAAGAAACTATGCTTGTAAACGAAACTATTTACAATGCCAATTACTAACTCTATAATCTTATTTCTGATTATGTTAATCAGAGAAAATGTAACTCTGAGTGTTATGCTCCAGTCTGGGAATCTAATTGAAATTGTGGTCGTAAAATTTCTCTTCCTTTTGAACTTATTCTAGAAACTGCATAGAATTAGATAGCAATCAAAGTATTAAGCAGGGAGATAATAACTGAAGTTTCACATCTACTAATACATAGTTATAAATCAGATGATTTTCAATTTCAGCAGATTTATTAATCTGAAAAAGAATTCATTTGAAGCACAGGTATTTTTATAATGATATTCATATTAAATTACTTTTTGAGCCTGGCTTAATTCTAATGCTACTCCAAATATTTTGTATTTTTTTAATAAGTGAGAAAACTACACAAGAAAAAAAAGCGCTTAAGAACATCACATAACTACAGTGTTGTCATTTTTATGAATAAGGTGCACCCTTGTTTTGCTAGGCTGTCCATGCTATTTTAAGCCCATTAAATGTTTGAAACTGGTGTTTCTCATCACACAGTGCAAATGGCAGGTGTGAAAGACAGGTTCCATTTATGACAGTGGGACTCTTCTCGCTGACTTCAGTGGGGCTAGGACTTCTCCCTGTAAATTAAACTCTTAGTACCTTCTTGTTTTGACTTCATATACAGCCAAGAGCAAGGGCTGATGTATAAGCATTTAGACAGAAGTAGCCGGAGAAAGTACCATTGCACATCTAAGTCATAACACCTTTCCTATTGCTTCTTTGCTTTCAGGGGTTGTAATTTGCTGGTGACATACAACAATATTAAATTGCTTTCCCTTCCTACATATGCACTTAGCAACTGGAGTTCTATACATTGAGTAGCAGAGACATAGACTAGTTTGAAACCTGTTTCCAGCCTATTCCTCATATGAATGTTTTTGCTGTCTAGGAAAGGAATAAGCATGCTCTACTTGCTTTATATTATAGAGTCTGAAAAGAAATTGCTGTTACATCTCAGTGAATGTCATGATGAGAGATGTAGCCTGATCAGTCACCTCCAACATGCTGGAAGTATGAAGAATCTGTTGCCATCAAATGAGTACTATGTATGACTTAAAACTGCAGATATTTTGCCGTTTTTTTTCTCCTAAAGCTTTTCAGTGTTTCTCCACCCTGTTTTTCTTTTCTCCAGATATGTTTCCCAGGAATAGGGAAAGGATGGGAGATAATAGTATTTCTAATCTAACTTTGGACTAAAAGCGTCAGACTAATTCCTGAGTTTGCTTTTTCTGAAATTATAGGACACTAAAACACTCTGGTTATCAAGCTTTGCTATATTTTCCCTCTTTTATGTTTCTCAACCAAATATTTAATCTACAGATATTGGTTTTAAATACCAGTATTGTATTAGCAGAATTAAATACTAGTACTCTCTGCCTCAGTAAATGTCTCGTGGAACTTTGTAAAAAATACACAGAATGAATATGAAGTCTTCAAAGCCAAAGGAAGAAATGGGTGAAAATATTCCAGGAGCAGTGTCCCTTTCTCCTACCATCAAATAATTTCCAGAATTTAAGAAAATATTTTCTTAACAGTTTAACCACACTGATGTCATTTCAGGGAAGATAAGAAAAAAAAAAAAAAGAAAAAGCACAAAATAAACCAATACAAACCCACCAAGAAAACCCAGTTCAAACCAAAAAATCCCCAAACCACACCAACTAAAAATCTCCACAAACAAACAAAAAAGGGGGAAAGCAAAGCAAGTAAGCAAAAAGCACTAATCTTTCATTGGGTTTAGAAAAAGTGACAATGAGTGAAAAAAATTCCTGGAAATTTTTTAAATTATTGATTGTTGTGGATCTGGTAGTAACTCATTCTTCTATGGCAAATTAATGTAAACGCTTTATACAATACAGAAACTGCTTCAAGGGGAGTTGCAGTTCTCCCCAAAAGGATTTATTTTTCCCTGATATTCTGTTTAAGAATGAAAATTACAAGTTTCTGAATACTGGTTTCCTAATGTAGTGACTGAATCTCAGGTGGGTAAATAGGATAAATAATACATATCATGACACAAATGCATTACAACATATTTCTCATTTTACTCCTTTTGCACCTGAAACCTTTCCAGACTCAAGGAGTCATGACAGCAGATAATCTACATTCATGTCTTTGGTTCAATATTGTAACAACCAAAGCCACACTGAAGAGAAGTATTTTATTCAATTTTGAAGTGAAGTATCTTCTTTTAATGTTATAGTTATTAAATACAGTGATTTGAAGGGAAAAGTATCAAAGGCATAATTTGAAGCCAGTGCTGAAGATACCCAATCTGTGTTCAATACTGAAGCAACTAGAATAGCAGATGCTCTTGGAGACTGATGTGGTTCTTCAAATATCAGTGAAGTCTCAGAGACATTGCTCTACAAACTGACCTACTATTCCACAGGCGTTTTTCAACGCCATGGTTTTATTACATCTTTTGGTACCTAGGACTGCACAGACAATCAAGTCCTCTGATGTTCTGTGAAGGCATCAGAATAACTAAAAAAGCAAAAAAAAATTCTCCTCTTTGTCCCCTGTGTCTGATCCGTGGGTATTATGAAAATGATCCTTTAATGGTGGATGAGATGCCTCAGTGCGAATATGCACCTAACATGATCATATATTTTTTAAAAAAATCTGTAAGTTTGTATATAAATTTTTAGATACTTTAACATACATACTATTCTTTGCAGAACCTCTCCACTGGGATTCTGAATCTTGCTGTATGGCAACTTTTCACAAGAGTGCCAAGCCATGAACTTCGACATGCTTGCAAATGTTAACCATGACAAAAAAATCCCAGCCAAAGTCTAAGAGAAATAATTCACATTGTAGTCATAACATCTTATTGGGATATGACACTGAAATTCATGACAATGACATCAACATTGTCAGTGCCATATGACAGTTATCTTATGAACTGGCACATGTTCGTTTTATGATACATTAAAAATTCTCACTAGGTTTTGTCTTCTGCCTAGCTGAATAGGACAAAAAATTTAAGTTACATGTTATTGTACCATAAAAGACAGTTCCAAAAAGGGATGCTCAAAGACAGGAAGTTATAGAAAGTTCTGAAGAAAATCCACTTTGTACATTAAGGATCTGCCGTATCTTTTCTCCTTGTACTTTTTTCTAAGGAGAAAAGATATCAGTTTAATACTTTGCTTATTTAGGCATGTAGCTGTGTATTGAATGGCAGGTAGCTGACACTATACTGGATGCAGTACATCTGTAAAAATCATCTGGACATGTTTGACATAAATTAGTTTTATAAAGGCATAATTGCTAAACTGTCTGAACATAAAACAAAGTTCACTTAATATTGCTGAATGAGCCAATTAGGTGGAAGTCCTCTAGCTGACCTTATTCCATCAGTAAATGCAACTAGAAGAATTATAGGTAGAGACCAGGCTTCCAGTTCAGCAGAACTTAGTGGACTAAATACAGGGTCTAGTGCTTAATTTAGAAAAAAGGTGATGGCTCTAAACAAAAAGAGAGTACGTTTAGATTATAAGGAAGAAATTCTTGACTGTGAGGATAATGAGGCACTGGCAGAAGTTGGTCAGAGATGGTGTGGCTACCCCATCCCTAGAAGTGTTTAAGGCCAGATTGAAAGGAGACTGGTGCAACCTGATCTAGTTGAAGGCGTCCTTGCCCATGGCAGGGGGATTGAAACTAGTTGATCTTTAAGATGTCTTCCAACCCAAACCACCCTGTGACTCTGGGATTCCTTTTTTGAAAGTGCTTGAAATCAATGGCATAGTTTAGGTTATAGAGGAGTTATCTTTAGCACTTAACTGTATGAAAGTCATAGTTAAGGCTGTGTCGACATATTTACTGAGCAAAATCTAGATTTTTGGGTGGGTAACCAATAGGAAATCCTACAAGAAATAAAGTTCCATTTCACACCCGCAATAAGAGAAAATGTGTAAAGAGTGACTGAATCAGTTCAGCTGGGAAAAATAGGGTTGAATTAAGGTGAATATTTTAATAATACCTTGCAAATTGCATGATAACGTCTTAAGCCTGTCCTCCTGGAAGTTTGGAACAAATTCTTAACTTCTTCTTTGGGTTCCTTTTATACTCAGGAGAAGAGGAAGACACACCAGACCCATGTGCACCACATTCCTTGAATCTCTACTTTTGGAATCATTGGATTGATATCTGCATGTGTTGATTTCTATTGATTACAGAAAGGACCTTCAAACAATACATTTGTTTAGAAATGCTTTTTTGATCTTCCTAAGTATAGGAGGATGAATCCCACCTCAAGTGTTTTAATATTGATGTAACAGCACTGTAAGATAATCTAAGATACTGTAAAACAATGCAGAGAAACTGCATTTTGCAAGTGCCCAAAGAATTTCCCACCTGTTTTATTAAAAACAGCTTAGGGAGCTGAGGCACATTCCACTTTGTAATTCAGTCCGAATACTAAGAGAAATTACTAACTGCTGATCTCAGCCATATTGGCCGATTCTCAACTCCTTTTAAAAATTGTTGCAGCCAGGATGTCAGCTGACATCATATATATGTACAATAACTGGAAAATACTTTCAGTGTAACAAACTGTTTTGTTTTATAGAAGACATTTTCTTCCCTTGAGTAGTTCTGTTAACATGTGTTTATTCATCTATGCCCCATTTCTACCTTTTTATCAAATACATTTCTAAAGTTTCTGCTTTTCTTTTTTCTTTCAAGGGCTGATCACTTTCATTAGAGCTCATAAAGTCCTGAAATTAAACTGCTGGGCAAAACAGAAAGCCTTGATTCCACCATGCCACACTGAACAATGCCTTACCTCTGGCCCATGTATTTAGCACCAGAAATAGTTTTATTTTCTGCAAAATACCCCACAGACATATTGAGCTTGTTTTCACAGGAGGCTGTTGCATAAGAGCATACAAGGCATATTCAGATAGCTAATGAAGAGAGTCATGGACTAATTCTGTTCTCTCTTTGCAGCAGGAAGACTAACATAAGTTCTGGTCTAGAAAACATATAGCTGTGGGCAAAGTTTCCAGTTAATGTGTTCTTCAAAGATGAGTTTTGTTCTTCTTACCAGCTAAAATTGTCCATGTCTGCCTTTATAGCTACCCTCCTAGGGGATCAGGAAAGTGGCTCTTCATGGTAAAACTTTCTTAAGATGGGCAAATCAAATGGCACAATTTAATTTTAGGGCTAGGATAACTGAACTATATGAGGCTCTAAGGTACCATGATTTGTTTTGTTCATTTTGTATATAGTAACAGTAGTAGATACTTGAAGTGATTTTCACACATTTTAAATGACAATAAAACATTTTGGCCTTCCTCAAGTAACACATTCTCATAAGATTTGTCACATCCAGAAGATTCACAAAAGGCATGACATGGCCTTAAAGGACAAATTAGAGAAAACTCAGTTTGACTGGCAAGAGGAAAGCAGTTGTGTTTGCCTGACCCATGTCAAGTATGGACAACGAGCAAATGTAAAGGTTAATGTGAACAAGAGCTATGGGGAGTTTCAGACTTCCAAAGACAAGGCAGTACAGCCAGTAGTTCTGAAGTCAGTAGAGCCTGAAATGAACGAAACACATTATGAAACTCATTTTACACTTAGTAAAGACTTGAGAGCCTAACATATTTAAACACATTTTCTGCAAAATTTTTTTTGAGTTTACTTCACTTAGATCAAAGCATCTTTACTAATAAAATTATATGCTTAATTCTTCTCTATGTAGTTGTTAGATATCTTTTACAATGGATAGTTTTAGAAGAGTGCCTCCTAGTTCAGAGAGATAGATTGAAGATGGATTCAGTGTTCCAACAAACATGTCCTAACTACTTTGTCACTCTTTAAGCCACCATCATTGCTATAAACTGGCTGGAGAAGAAGTCAATTGGAATCTCATTTGCTATGGAATACATGAATATAGTCATAAGATAAAAGTTAAAGTTGGATAAAAGACAGTCCAGAGAAGAAAAAAAAATAGTTATCTTTCAGATATGCATGTGCAATGAAATACAAACGCCTTTTGTATGTGTGGTCATGAAAATTGACTCAAACACAGAAATCTGTAAAAAACAAAATACTAGCTGATTAGCTTTACTGCCTCCCAAATTGTCTGCTTGTGTGTCACTCACATTTGTTGTAATTTTATGACTGAATAAACTCTATTGCTGCTTATCTTGGCTGTGTCATCTCAAAGACAAACTCAGTGAGATTCATCTCCATGATGTGTTTAGTTCTGTGAAAGCGAATTGGAAGATATGACCTGTCCCTGGAACTACTCAAGATTCAATTTCCGACAGAGCAGACAAGTGTGAAAAACAATAGCCCCATCCCATGGTTTCATCTCTAATTATTTGCTTGCAGAGTGCAATAATTCATTGTGGACCCACACTTCAGTAGTAAATTAATACTCACACTCCCTATGCTGGCTCAGCTATTGTGACAATAAGGCCAGAATTAAAGTTCTGACCCATGTCTTCAAGCATGCTTCCACACTACTCACAATTCAGTAGCTTCTACAAGACAGCAAATTCATTATGCATTCTGAAGAGAAGAAGCAATCAGAGCTACAGTCTATCAGGAGTCCCAAAGGGAAACAGATATGAAAACAATATTTCTGAGTTTGTTGCATCTTTTTACATCTTTGTTTCCACTCTAGATTTTACCCAGAAAAATGTATATTGTTTTCTTGAAGACTAGCATATAGTAACAGTAGAAATAAATATTCTTAAATAACTTATAAAGCTGAAGTTTCTTTGCAGTTTGTAAACAACTTAAATATTGCATGGCATGCAAAAAGCACAAAAGAGGCAATTAATTCCAAAACTAAAAATGAGAAAAACAAAATCACAATAAACTGAATAAACAAAAATCATGGAGGGCAAGTTGGTACAGGTGACCTTAGCTGACCTACATTAGAGGGTAATTACTACCCAATTAATAGTCCTTATGCATAATAACAGACATAAATGGTCAATGGAAACTGATAAAGAATGGTGATCTATAGACATTAATTTGGCACGCAATTGCCCAAGAAGTGAGGGGGAAAAACACTACTTTTTGACTTTGGATTGCCAGTATATGAAGCAGGTTTCATCAAAGTTTGGGATTTGAGCAGTTTCTACAATACAGTACTTCACCATTCTGTTTTAAATCCTTCCTATACAACTGAGTTAAATGACCTGGTTCCAACATGGCTGCTTAGACATCACCTTCAGTGTAATTCCATTTTGTTGGTATACGGATTGGCAACATTCTTAAAGCATGTCTACAAATCTTGCATGGTGTTTATGAAAATAAACATGCCTGACGTAGCTGTTTTGAAATCAGAGTCAAATCAAAATATTATTTCTTTGGTAGGACAATATAAAAAAGGCAAATAAGGCCCTGAGCTTGAGAAATTTTGTTGCGATGTTGAATCTCCTGTTGATGGGGGATATACAATTTCAGGGACCTAAGTCAAAGTGCAATGAAATATTTGATGAAGGGGAAGAAGAAACTCGCTGAATCCAAGCAATCTTGAATCTGGTCCTTGATGAAAACCCAAGCATAAAAAAAAATTTTGTATTATTCCCTGATCACTGCTAGTGAATCACTGAGTGTAGTCCTGCAGAGCTGTATTTCATCTTTCAGAAAATATTCCTGATTTGTAATTTTTGGAGTCTAATTTGCATTCACTGAGAGACAGCAGTCAGTCAGCTGTATAATACCAAACATACTTGCCAGAGCTTCACACATATACACTCTTCCTCCTACAGTCTGAGAATATTGATGAAAATTATCCCCAGGATACATTTTCTGTAGGCAGCACATGAATTTTTGTACAGGCAATGTTTAACTATTCCTTGTGATCCTGGCCAGGATCCACTCCTAAGTGTGAGATATGTCAGAATAAAAAATGGAATCAAGAAATATTCATGTAGAAGGGCTATGATTTTGACAATTTAGAGTTGGATTAGGAAGCTCTTCCCACTGAAGATGACAGACTTACCCTTGTAGATATAAGGCAATTCAACTAGTGGATCTTTCTAAAACCAGTTCATGCACACTGTCTGAAAAAGATCATAAATAATTTCAAAATAGATACACTGCTTTAAATGAAGAGAATATACACCTTTTTGATTCCCTGAAAAATTAATTTATCGAAGAATTTTACCTATTCTCATACTAACCACAAATTATATTATAAACAAAACTGCAATTCTATTGGTAATACTGCTTTTTTATCTCATCCCTCTGGATGGCCAGACCATATTACTCTGATTATTTAATGATGTGTATAACATATTCTATGTTCAAGCTGGTGAGTGCTGACCTATCAGTGAGGTTCCAAGAACTTCATCATGACTAGTTGCCTACTGTGGAATAAAAATTATTACGTTCCAATATCAAACAAAGCAAAATAAATTTATTATCTGCCTCCCATCTTGTGTTCTACACATTTTTCATTGATCAGTAGGATTATTTGAGGTTGGTCAGAAGGGATGCATTTGGATTTCACTGTATGACAATGCCTTTGATTGACATCCCCCCATCTTTTGCTTTCCTATAATTAATTTGTTATTATGAATAGTCAGTTTGCATCTGAACAGGAAGCTCAGAGTGACACCAGTCTCTGATTCATTTTACCCTAGGGTAGTGCTATTGTCTCTTCCACTGTTGCACACAGTATCTGCATTGCTTGAACATGTTTATGCACATTTAATGGATTGTACTGTAATGAATAACATTTTGGCTAGATATAAATCTTCTTTTAGATCTCATTCCATGATAAGCATGTTAGCAGCCTTTACATATGATTTGTTTGTACCTTGTGCCAGTGCACTGGCAGGCAATATTGTTGGTGACTGATAATATCTTTGTAACATTAGATTTAGGTGATCATGGCCTTTCACAAAAGCACATTAAATTTTCTGCCTGTGCTATTGCCTTGTTTGGGATTGATTAAAGACATTATGATGTGCGTTATTAGGTATGACTGCATGACTAATTACTGGTGGATCTCCTTGGAACATCTATGAAACTGTTTGACCAGAATTTATGAACTTCGGTTCTGTGACTTTAACTCAGGAAAACAGCACTTAGTCCTGCAAAGCCAATGGGACTGCTCCAATGAGCAGCTTTGGACTGTTTACTCATTAAATTTACTCTCTGGTTAAAAATATGACAAAGATTTGTGTGAGTGTGACATACACTTTTGATATTCTATAAGTAACTCTTCAAAGGATCTGCAAGTCTGTAGCAAAATATTCTTCTTTGCTTTCAACATGTCCCAAAGATAAATGGTCCTTCATGTGCCTGCAAGATTTCACCAGTGCAGTACTCAGCTCTGCTGATGGAGAGGACTCCTCAATTCTCCAGATAAAGCCCTTATTGAAAAGGAACATTGGGGGGAGTGGCCTGGCTGCTCTCAGCAAGGCTCCAGCATGTCTGGGCTTATAGCCAAATATTCTTCTTTGCTTTCAACATGTCCCAAAGATAAATGGTCCTTCATGTGCCTGCAAGATTTCACCAGTGCAGTACTCAGCTCTGCTGATGGAGAGGACTCCTCAATTCTCCAGATAAAGCCCTTATTGAAAAGGAACATTGGGGGGAGTGGCCTGGCTGCTCTCAGCAAGGCTCCAGCATGTCTGGGCTTATAGCCCAGGGGATGTGTTAGGTTGCCTTGCCCGAAGGCCTTAGGAGGAGCAGGCATGGAGATGGGAACCTTAACAGAAAGTGCCTGCGTGCTGGCTCACCAGTCACGAGTTAGGAAGTTGCTGGGATGTTACTGGGGAAAAAGACATGTAACTAGGTTAACCAATTAGTGTACACCTAATGTATAGAATAAGCAGGGAATACGCTAAGGCGAGGGAACTGTAAGTATTTGTGGAAAACAACAATAAACGGACATCTTGCTTGCATCAAGCTGTGTCCCGGGTCTCCATCGAGGCAGAACATAATTGACTGAAACATGGGGATTAGTCTCAGAGCCAGAGAACAGATTATGGCCTCTTTCCTGATATAATTTCGACATAAATAACAAAGTTCCAGATGTAGGTTTACTGAGAAGCCATCATGTCTGTGATCTCCTCTATTGGCACTGACTCATATAACGGGCTCCCATTACACCTCTGTGACTGCAACTTCACAGTGTCTGTATTTATATTGGGACAGCATTCCTCTCACCTGTCCTTCAACTTGGTTTTTAACCACATGTAATAGAAGTTTATGACTTATATTAAATGAGAACCTTAATGTAATTGCCATTATTATCACTAGTAATGGTACCATGGAAAGGGATTGTCTGTAATATTGCAATATCTGCAATGTGTGGCATAAGAAAACATGTGTCCCTTGAACATCTGTACAATCAACCCTCCCTTCCCTACTCTGCAAATATTGAATATAGCAAGCCTAGCTGCAGGTGAATGATAGGGGAAATACAAAATATGCAGACTAATAAAATATTCTATCTGCTTTCTGCTGTCCTACTTTCCTAATTACTGCCATTGGATAATGTTCTGGCAAGTATCTTGGAAATAGCAGAAAAAGAGGTGATGGCTGTTGTGACATATGACATTAACAGAGAACCATCAAATTACAATATTTCTCACAAGGAATAATACCCCTGTACTAGTTAACACTTTCAATACAGGATATAGAGCAAAATGTTTTGCAGGGAAACATCACCCTGGTGGTCAGAAGTCAGGAAAAGTAAAAGCAAATGCTTTTACAGGCCAAGTATTTTAAATATGCTAAACAATTCTGCAATCATGACTTGCAACATTAGTTTTTATTTTCTTTAATTCTGCAAGATTGCTGTACAGGCATGACATTGTCTGATCATTATGCATACTTAACTGTGATCTCACTTTGTTCTTTCCTCTGTTGACAAGAGTAATCATTGATTTTGTATGCAAAGAATTAATGCACTGGATTTCTGTGTACCCCCTTGCATGCCCAGAAACAGTCAGTCAGAGAAGTCACACAATATTGAAAGGGGTTAAATGTCCTCTGCACAGCCATAATTCACCGAATATCAGGCAGCAAAATCCTGTGATAACTCACTTTTCATGACAAACCTTGTAATGAGAAGTGAAAATGGGTAAAATTCATCTATTCGGTTGACATAAATTTTAAGTAGAAAGATAAAAACTAGCCCAGAATTAACCCATTCTTGTAACCACCACACAGCTGAAAATAGATTTTTCACCTTGGCTGCTTTCTTGTGCCGTTGTTCTTGACTTTATTTACCTTTTTTTTTAACTCTTGAGTACCTCTCTAGCAGCAGGACTAAAGGACAGTAATTAAAAATGAATAAAAAGAAACTTTTGGAAGTGTCTACCTACCTTGTGCCTATTTCCGTGAAACAGAAGGGCAATCCAGACTTCTGTTGAATTTAGTTGCACAGTTGAACCACTGCCTAACAGCTATACCCCTTCTAAAGAAAATTGACCTCTTATTTTGGAGGTTGTAACTCATTAAATTCATATATGGTCAGCTGTCACAAGGAGATAACTTATTCCCATTTTATGTAAATACTATAGGTACAGAATATATGATACATTTGATAATGAACTGCAAGGTTATAAGAAAATGAGGGAATTAATTACTTATATCTTTAAAAAATATGGTGCAATGATCCAAGTTGCTATATCCAGATCTGAAGATTGGCTATATTACGGAAATAAATAAGTTGGAAATACATGAGTAAGGCAAATTCTTTATATCTTTGCAAGCAGCCATTCAAGATACTATTCAAACAAGGCTGATTCTAGCACACTTGCTGTATACAGCATTAAAATACTCTCACGAGGGCTCCCAAATGACTAAAGGAGCTTCTGTACCTTGATCTTTATAAACAAGGTATAAATACCTTAGGAATCTCAGGAGAATAGAGCAAAATGGTACACAGGGGATCACAAAAATATGGGGATGAAGAGGTGGCCCAGCTACATAAAATTATATGACAGCAGAAAGCTTAAAAGTATTAAGGCTATGACATTGCTGGCACATTTCAGAAAACTACATCATGTAGTATCAAAGTGACCTCTGCCCATCTTGTCACACAACAGCAGCTTGTCTTTTGCTACTATGTCTATTGACAGCATATTCTGTGATGAAGCATGACATAATATGGAGGACAAGAAATGAAAAGTTAACCTTTTGCAACACATAATGCATTAAACCACCAATAATACAAGTAATCAATAACATTTCGATCTCCTTGGAGGATTAGAATGAATGCCTCCCATTGTTACATGGGAATATGTGTTTAGAGATTTGAGTTAAAATAAGTTTTCAAGAAAATGGATCAGCATCCTGTTTTTTTGACTAAAAGTGAGATTGTTTTACACTGAGGATTATTTTTCTTCGCAATATATGTCATTCTGTTCTCTTGCACAGTATCTATTCCCTGGGTAGTCCCTTTTTGGGAGAGAATAGAAGAGATATGGTATCTACTGTGTTATGTAAAAGAAAATTCTGAAGGGAAACCACAGGAAAAAGCCTACCACTCTCTGGAGAGTTGGAGTTCTCAGAGGAGCAGAGCAATCCCCACTGCCTTTCACACATGGTTTAACGGGACTGTCCTTATCTGAGAAGGTGTAGGAAAAGGTGTAAGGATGGGGGTGAAAAAAGAAGGTAGAGTACGTAATCCGGGAGACATGGCAGGAAAAGACTGATGGCAAAGTAGCAATATGGAAAAAGAAAATACATGAAGACTTATTAGTAAGAAGGATAAAGAATAACAAAGGAACATATGATGGAGGTGGGAAAATATGGGAAATGTACTTGAAAGCAGGCAGTTCAAATGAAATTACTCATGTGAAAAATAAAGCTGGAGAAACAGTAGGAATCAGAAGGAATGGAATATTGAGAAGTGAAAACAGACTCCAGTGACATGCAGTCCAGAGGTTCATTTTTCAACTCTTATACTGTATCACATCTCTAAAACAGCAAGTAATACATTCTTTTTAATTTCTGTTTCTTGACCATGAAACCGAATGCTGGGACAAAATATTCTGTCATGAAATACTTCATTTATTACTAGAGGTATTATATTTCTAGATTTTCCTGACATAGTCCATCAGAAATGGATTTGATCTTTGTCTTTCTTTTCTCAGATACCTCTAAGTTTAATTTCTAAACTTACATTGCATACATTTTTATTTAGTATACCACCACCATTTTTTTCTCTTTCTGAGAAACTGGAAGCCTACATTTTTTTCATACATCTTAACTGGCCCTAAAAAAGACATTTCTGAAAAGCCCAATAATTTGCTATGGCAATGATACAACTTCTGCTACATGATCTTTGATTTGTTGTTTAAACTGTTAAGATTTTTAATATCAAAGCTGATAAATCCTTGAAACTGTAACAGATAGAATTGTAGGAACAAGGTGAATGGAGAACAATTATTCACTTACAAAAGGTAAAAAACCCCAGCAGATTAAACCAAGATAATTATTATGTTAAAACATTACATTTACCTAAAAAGAGTTAGAATGCATTCCTATGAGAAAAATTCACTGAAGATTAGTAAACAAAAAAATTTCACTTCTGATTCCACAAGTTTTTAGACCAGAAGCTCATTGAGGATTAGAGTACATCCTGAAAAACAAGGTTTTTCATCTGTTTTCCTGACCTCCCTGGGCTGTGCTGGTGGACAGTGTCAGAGACTGAAGGCTGGGGGAACATTGTCGGCCTCACAAAGCCACATCATCTGCATTCTATCACAAGGAGGAGTGGTTGATGCTACCTAATTATAAGACACATCTTGCAATGCAGAAATGCCCATCATAGATCCTAGGATTTAGCTTCAGTACTGGAAACAGTATGGCTGTTTCCAAACATGATTCTAGGCACAGTTTAACTAAGCAAGACTAATTAGTGCTTTGAGCAGTGCCATGCAGTAGAGACTAAAGTGTTGTTTGATTACAAATTATCTCTGGATTTCTCATCTGCACAATTTTGTTTTATTTCATGTGAGGTCTGGGATATCTGTATTATGCCATGGAGAGATTCACATGGTATTCTTGCTATGACATTTTTCTTAATCATTCTACCAGTGCTTAAATAAATGGAGAAGGAATTAATTTTAAATTGTGTATCAATATATTTTACATTACATGTACATATAGCATTATTTTGTGTATATTCTTCTTCAGGCAATTTTCCAAGCTGCATTAGCTAAAAATGTCATTTTATATACAAAACATTTTTTCAGATATTTGTTCATATTTGCAGCATGAGTCAAGCAATTCATCAAGTCAAGAATGGATTCCTTTCCTGACAGCAAAATTGGTATTAATTTCTTTTTAATGGACTGGATGAACAACCCAAGTAATAATTTTTAGGAAATGGATTTTTTGTAAATTATATTCTTCTAAGGTTCAGTTTCATGTGATATATTTAGTCATGTGATATTCTTACTTTGGTGAGAGATTTTTTATTTATTAATTAATTAACATTTAAATAATAATTAATATGACCTAGGCAGAAAGGAGTTAAGATCATCACTTTTCCAATTATGGAAGTAGTTATGATTTGGGAATATATTCACCTTTATTTTCTGAATTCTATAATTCTTCATGAGGGAAACAAAGACATGCTGTTAAATTATAATAAACTCAGTCATATCTTTTGTCAAGATATAACAGTAGTTCTGTAATTTTTTTATTTTCTGCTTTGTGAATCAATTTTCTCTAGATTAACAAACGATGGTGACCAAAGTATAAATATGAGTCACTGAAAACAAGTACACTATTTAGAAACAGAGAGCACTTCTGCTGTAATTTTCCCTTAGAACAAGGCTTATATAGTTCTCTTTTCAAAGAAAGATGATGTGGAGTATTTTAACTTCTCACTCTGAGGAAAACAAGAAGTTGTTCTGAAGAGTAAAAGAGAAGAAAAGAACATATTTATTGTGCATGAATTCTACTCCCCTTACCGCTATGATTTCTAAGGCATCCTGAACTCCGTGGTAGATCTCCACTTCACCCTTCCCTAAGAAGCCAGATATCCCTTGCAGCCTTGCTTTTCAAATTGAAGAATCATGGCCCTAATGATGAGGCTTCAATGCCTTTAATGAAATGACGAAACTGACAGAGGGCAGTTAGTTGAAATACAGGCTGTGCAGAGAAGATGTGTCTGCCCTATCCCTGGAAGTGTTCAAGGCCAGATTGGACAGGACTTGGAACCACCTGATCCAGTGGAGGTTGTCCCTGCGCAGTGCAGGACAATGGAATTAAATTATCTTCAAGGACCCTTCCAGCCCAAACCATTATAGGATTCTATGATAGTTGGTAGGTTTTTATTAGCATTTACTAATCTATACTTATCTACTCTCCTGACTTATGTTTTTACAGAACACACTGAGCTAAAAAACATCTAGAAGGTACAAAACCCATGCAATAAAAGAACTGGAGAACAGCCAATCTATCAAACTTGCCATAATGAAACAATGCTGCAATAGTGTTTTCTGGACCCAGCCCAAGCCCTGAGTATTTACTACCCTAGGCCATTTAAACACATGTAGTATTCTAAGCTCTGCAGGAGTTTTAAATCCTTGCTAAGTTGTTTACCGAGTAGTGAAATAAAGAATTATTTTGCCTCCTTTCGAAGTTGTGAGAAAAGTTTGGGGAAAAAATAAATTCCTTACATCTACTGAGCAGATGAGAACATAGGAATGAGATGTAACAACCCTAAATAGTTAACGAAAATATCACGGTTCCTCTGAATAGGTGCTTTGCACTAATATTTATCTCCTTGCTAAGTTGTTTACCGAGTAGTGAAATAAAGAATTATTTTGCCTCCTTTCGAAGTTGTGAGAAAAGTTTGGGGAAAAAATAAATTCCTTACATCTACTGAGCAGATGAGAACATAGGAATGAGATGTAACAACCCTAAATAGTTAACGAAAATATCACGGTTCCTCTGAATAGGTGCTTTGCACTAATATTTATCTCTACTGCTTTTCCTCACCAACTTTACAGCCT
>NW_008683444.1:21195-30790 GCF_000695815.1 Acanthisitta chloris | reverse complement strand
AGTTCCCTCTGTTTCTCTTCCTTATTTTTCCATCCATATTACAATAACAAAGCAACATTATTGATTGCCTCAAGCTGCAAAAGATGAGACTGACAGGGTAGGGATATACAAGGCCCTGTGGGCACAGTGATTTTTGAGAGCACAATTTAGTTGTGAGGCTACTATTTTGCACCATCGGGAACTGGTTCTTGGGTGGCATTATCTAATCAGTGTCCCTCTCCAAACTGTAATTGTCTTATAACTGAAAGAGGAAAACTGAAGCCATCATAAAAATTAGTCATCTAAGGTCTCATTTTTGCAAAACTAGAAAATAGATGGTTGTTTTTCTTCTATGTGGAAGTTTTAGATGAAACTTTGGAAGGAGACTTTAGGTACCCTAAGGATTTCATTTTACTCTTTTTAGGAAAGCCATTTTTAATTTTTTTTCTTATATTTAAAAAAATTAAGTTGGCTATGAAAGCTGTCACATTGGCAAGCCTGGAATCTGATTGTCACCTTTCCATAATTATCTCCCAGTAGTGGTAATTCCACTGAAGTTAATGATAGTTCTTCCAAGAATTTCTGAGGAAAGAATCATGCTCTTCATTTTTTGTGCCTGTGTAGCATATCCAGTGAAATTTCCTCCTGCCCCTTTAGGTCTTTGTGCTTGAGGGTTCTAAGTTAGTGAATGTCTGCTATAACTTTTCTGTTTATCAATCTCTTTGTTTACAAGTCTCTAGACTTTCAACAAGAGGACAAATGTACTTGAAGGTTATTTCTGTATAGCAAAGGACTGTCACAGAAAACTCTGATGGCACTATCATCCTGTTTCATGTTGGCTAATGAAGCATTTTTAAATTCTTTTCTGAATTTAAACTGTATTGCAGATTTCGCTGTTTCTGTATGACTTACTTCACGACCTTGAAGTATACTATTTTATTTTTTTAAAATTCTTGGTTGAACTAACTGGTATGTAATTTCATTTTTGTAAACCCTCTTTTTCTTTTTCTATAGTTCCACACAGACACGGGCATTATGTTATTGGGTCCTGGTTTCAGCTGGAATAAAGTTAATTTTCTTCTTAGTAGCTGGTACAGTGCTGTATTTTGAACTTTACTATGAGAATAACATTGATAACACACTAATGTTCTGGTTGTTGCTCAATAGAACTTAGTCTAAGTCAAGGACTTTTCAGTGTCCATGGTTTGCCAGCAAGGAAGTGCACAAGGAGCCAGAGAGGAGCATGGCCAGGAGAACTGATCCAGACTGGAAAAAGGAATATTCCATACCACTGAGTGTCATGTCCAGTATATAAAGTGGGGGAACTGGCCTGGAAGAGCTGATCTGTGCATCAGTCAGGAGGTAGTGAATAGTTATGCGGTTCATCACTTGTTTCTTTTTGATTTTGTTCCCTTCTCTCACTCATTTTCATTCAAATGGTTCTCCTATTATTGCTACTACAATTATTTGTAGTAGTAGTTGCAGTAGCAGCAGTAGTAGAATCCTTTAGTATTATACTACTATTTGTATATTTGTTTCAATTCTGAAACTGTTGTCTCAACCCAGTAAGTTTACCTGTCTTTACAATTCTTCTCACCACCAGGGAGGGTAGGAGTAGAGGGGAGTGAGTGAACGGCTGTATGGTACTTAGTTGCATTAAACCAGGACAGTTACATACAGCTATCAACTGGGTGACATCTCATCTGTCCACTGTACACAGAGGAAGTGTTCCCAGTTACTGCATCAGATGATGACCATAAATGTGTTCATTGAAAAAATCTACGTATATTAAAGTCCTTTGAAAAGGCATCATAAATTTCAGTCTAAATCTGAGATGGTGGTAGAAGTCTCTAATCACAATAGGCTCCAATCATCAGCCATATGTGGACACAACAAATACGACCATGCTATAATTAACTGATTGTTGTAACTTACTTGAGCTTTCCTCTGAAGCTGTTTACTACCAGTTGCAGGGTATGATGAGAGTTAGTGGAATTACTTTCATTCACATTGGGAGTTTTCTGTCAAGTTCATAATATTTACAGTGTTTGAAATTGCATGATTCAGTCATAACTATAGCTCTCCAGAATATATTACTTTTTTTCCAAATAAATTTCCAAAGCAATGGTTTTCGGTAAAAGCTGTTCATGGAAAATCCAGTTTCTGAAAAGATTAAAAGTAGAACTATTTTCACATTTTTGATAGAAAATTTTGTAATTGTCAATATTGTGGAAAGAAATTAACTGTTTTTAAGAAGTTAGTTGAAACCTCAGAGGATGTAAAAAAAATCCAGCTCCAGGAGAAATATTCCAACCATACCTGCTGTAAGGAATAAAAATATTCCATTGCCTGCCTGCCTCAAACACTGTTAAGGTCATAAATCAGACTCACCCTAAGATAAGATGTGCCAGCCACCACAGAGGTTACTCTAATTCTAGGCCTGGTGGAGGTGAGATCAGGTTAGCACATCCTGATTGATGTATCTGGACAAAAAAATATTCCAACTGTGGCAAACTGTATACATGTATCACCTGTCAAACAAAGATCACCACAAGCTATAGGACAGGCGGTATCTGTGACCACCCTGAGAAAGCACACAAAAGAAGACATGCCCATCATCACTTCACATGTAAATTAGGTATACACCTCCAGGGATACCTGACATTCAGACTGTATAAAAGTGACACCCCCAGATGAACAACCTGGGACCCCTACTACAAGACAAATGACCTGGAATTCCAACAATCATGAAGCCCAGGGTGAAGAAGGACTCACAGGGTGTTGCTGGATCCATGGGTGGTCACTCTCTCTCTTTTCCAATCTTTCCCGCTCCCTTCTATTTCTTTCATCTCTATACTTCATATGTATTGTTAAACAAACCCCATATTATTATATTATTGTTTTATTAATCTATCATTGGCTTTGGTATTTGGTCTCATTTGCATCTTAATTTAGGCAGATCTCTCACTAATCTTAACACCTGCTCATTGTAATTGGCAGCAAACTATCAAACAAACATATTGGCAGGACCTGGTCTCAGATGAATATTATTAGACAAGGGGACATGTGTTATAGTGTTAGATAGCTTTTAAAATGTTCTCAGAGCTTTTTTCTAATTCTCTGGCCTATATGACATGAACAGACAATGGTTCTCCCAACTGAACACTGTTCTTCTATCAGTCATTCTCTGCAGATATCCTTTTATCTTAAAACATCTGCAGTTGCAAAGGGATCTGGCCATGTGCCTGTATAGGTGCAAGAATAGCAGGAGTGGTTAATGGGATTTTTCAATTTACTTTTTAATTTTTGCTTTTCCACTTTAGGAATTTAAATAATTGAAAAAGTTTTGTGAATTACAAATCCCATCAAAACCCCTGTGTACAATAATCATTTAATTATTCAAGTCTTTCTACTGTTATCATTGATGCAGTAATTGGAATTTCTTTTGCATCTAAGAGAAGGAAAATACCTTTATTTAATATTTTTTTCTGTCCTTCTCTATTGTTCATTTTTTCAAAAGGAAGTATAGTTGGAATATGCCTGAAGATTTCAGAACAGTTAGTCCATGTTGTTATTCAGAAGGCAAAATCTCCAGCCTATTCACCCACAGGACAGTTATGCAGAAATGTGGCAAGAGGAAGGGCGCTACTGCCTGCTTTCTGAAGATCAGGGAGTGCAGTGTCACAGAATGGAGGTTTTTTTGCACTGATCTATCTACTTCAGTTATCAAAGGTTGTCCACATATGGTAAAGAGTGAGAATGAATGAGATGATAGCCTCTGGATCAGAGGACAGAGACTGTCAGTAAATGTTGATATTTCTCAGGGGTGTGTGCCTTCACGACTTTTCAAAGATCCATTGCCCCTTACACTTGACTCCACAGGAGGTCTGGAAAATTAAACTACAGGCAAGAAAAGAACTCAAACCCCACATTTTTAATGGCTTACTCTGTAAAATTCTATGTGCATGCCACACTGCTGAACTCCCTGAATTGGTATCTTCATTAGCTACTTGCATTTATGCAGTCATCTTCCATTAATATTGGGAGTCCTGTAGCACAGACATCAAATGAAGCAAAAACTGATTGTAAGATGAGCATGACAGAAAATGGTGTACACATACAACAGCACTTCTGCTATGGACACAGGCTAAGAGCTGGGGTTCTTCAAAGTGGAGAAAGGAAGGCTTCAGGGAAACCTTAGAGTACCTGATGTAATGTCATTCATTATAGCCCTTTGTGCCTTATATGTGACCCAGTAGTTCAACCATTGCATGATGTGTTTATCCAGCTGTATGCTGGACATTTTGTCCAAAAGCATACTGTGAGACATGGTATCAAAAGCATTACTGAAATCCAAAACTATTACATCAACTGGTTTCCCTTAATGATCTAAGTGGGTTACTTTGTCATAAAAGGAAATCAGATTCAAAGCAGGACTTTCTCCTCACGAAGCCATGCTGTCTGTGGCCGATGACTACATTGTTCTTCAGGTGTTTTCCAGTACTTCACAGAATAATGTTCTCTGTAACCTTACCAGGCACTGAATTGAGACTAACAGGCCTGTAGTTACCAAGGTCATCCTTCTTGCTCTTTTTGAAAACTAGGACATTAGCCGGCTTCCAGACAAGTGGGACCTCTCCAGATTCCCAAGACCATTTGAAAATGATTGAGAGGCCAGGTCTTTGAGTATCCTTGGATGAATCCCATCAGGCTCCATAGATTTATAGGGATCCAGCTGGAGCAGCAGATCCCTCACAACATCAGGGTCAACTGGGAGTTGATTGTTCCCACAGCCGTGGTCCCCCAGTTCAGGGTACTGGGACCCCCTTAGTCCATCACTGGTGTTAAAGACAGAGGCAAAGAAAGCACTAAACATCTCCACCTTGTCTATATTCCTGTTTGTGAGGTGACCAGCCTCATCCTGTAATGGGCCAATGTAACTTCTACATTGCCCTTTGCAGTTAATATATTTAAAGAAACTCTTTTCCTTGTCTTCCACAGTTCCAGTCAGCTTCAACTCCAACTGAACTTTGGTCACATGAATTTTCTCCATAGAGTGGTGGTCGGCATCTCTGTGCTTCTCCCACATCACCTTACCTTGCTTTCACTGGGCATACACCTTCCTTTTTTGTCTTCTATCCAAAGAAAGATTCCTGCTTTAGCCATGCCAGCCTTATGCCTCACCTCCTTGACTTCCAACATTTGAGAATCATCTGCTCCTGTGACCTTAGGGGGTGGTGACCAGCACTGGTGGATCCCAGCATCTTCAAAAGCATTTTCCCAGAGGGTCTCACTCACTAGTAAATACAGCCTGAAGTTTTTGCAAAACAGAAAAAAAAATATGTTGGCAACTTTGTTTTATAGATCATCAAATAGTGCAGCTTTAGTCAGTTAATTCTGAGAATTTCAAAATATTTTGCTTCTTAAATATACTAATTTAAATCAAATTATTACTCTTCAAGCATACAGAACCTTCTCCCTTGTCTCTTTTTCTTAATCACAGACACTATGTTTGTTATCTGTTTACAGATGTTTACTAAAGTCCCTTTAAACCAGACCTGAAATTTCATCTTCCATTTCATTTTAAATTCTAGGATGTACATTTTTAGTCCTTCTCATTAAGGGATATTCTACTTTGAAGACTTAATTCTAAACTTGACTATGGTAATTTTCACTTCCACTCCATCACCTCCTGCAGACATATTTTCATTTCTCATATTTAGCACAAATGGTGTTGAATGGTCTCTGAATGATATATCTCCCTTTGTCCTTTTGGATGTTCTTGTGAATCATCTTGAATTCCTGGATTAGCTTTATTTTATTTTTTTTTTTTGATACAGCCAAATATGGCTTTTGGCAGTTCTTCCTCTATTTGTTTGCTTCTTAACTTCTCACTGATTTCAGAACAGATCCTTGTTACTAAATTAGTATTTAAATAGGCATGTCTCTGGTTCCCTCCCAGCTCCAAGTGACCTCTTTGCCACTTTGTTTGAAGAGTAAACAAATCCCTGTGATATTAAAAAGAGTACCAGCAGCTAAAAAGACAAGTGGAGGTTGATAAAACACTGACATCTCCATAGCTTTTACTTTTTTTGGAAGTGCTGTAAAACAGTCTTCACTTTTGTCAGAATGTCTTATTTGATACACTCTTTTGGTTGGATATGATCTTTGAAAAATGTATATGTTTGAGGTAATTCTAAATAATTTATTCACTTTCAATTTGGAAACTGAATAAAATTTAAAATGTTTCTTGCACAGCATCAAACAGTTCAATGCCATCATGCTCAGTATATAAACTTGAGAGAAGAAGTAAGGAGGACGTTTGGAGTAATGGAAATTGTTGTCCCAAGTAACCATTATATGAGGTGAGACCCTGTTCTCCTGGATGTGGCTGAACACCTGCCTGCCCATGGGAAGAAACGAATAATTCCTTGTTTTCCTTTGCTTTCCTGCATATTTTCTGCTTTCCCTATTAAACTGTCTTTATATCAGCCCATGATTTTTCTCCCTTTTACCCTTTTGATTCTGTCCACAATAACACTGTTGAGAGAGTGAGCAAGTGGCTGCATAGTGCTTAGTTGCTGGCTGGGATTAAACCATGACAGTTGACAAAGCCACTGCCTTGTGACAATGTGCAGCTCCTGGCTGCTGATTCCTGGTTTCCCTGCCCTTACAGAGCATCCAGCTGTTCCTGCACTCTAGCAGTAACAAGCCCAGAGCTCATTTTTACACTGAAGTTACTGATGTATGTAATTATCTTTCTTTTACTTCAACAACAAGAATTCATTCATGGGTGAATACTTCCCTTGCTTGTAGAAAGATTATTACCTGTATTCTCATCAGCTTAGAAAATGAGGGGAACTGGCTCGTATTCTCCACTGTGAGGCTTCTCAGAATGAGAACAGCCTAGCAGGACAGAATGTCCCTAGGTCCCAGCAGTGAGGACATGCATGTCTGGTACTGCTTCAGCTTCTGTTATAGGTCTATTGATGGGGAAATAAACATGAAGCAGAAACAGAAAACTATGAATGATGCTATCCAATAAACAGCAAAATTGCAAATTATGATGAGCCAGTATTCTTTGTAATAGACTTGGAGCAATTTGATGAACAATCTCTAAAATAAACAGCATTCTTATCTTTGTGGAGATTTTGAATACTAAAGAGATTCAAGCAAGGAAAAGTGTATTCACTGATCAGTCAAAATGAGAAAGAGGAATAAATTTGCTGAAAATTCTACTGTTGAAAGGAACTGTTTGAGAACATTATTTGTTGTGAAAGATCTATATGAGATATATTTACATACATAGTTGAAGCAAATTTAAACTAGAAAGACAGTCTCTGTTAGTTCCTCTTGGGGATGGGGCAGGGACCTCTGCAGAGTTATTCCTTTGGAAACTGTTTCCTTTGGGCAGATTTTCACCTATCCAAGCTGTTTTGTTTATTAAATGTACATAATTTGTAGAACATACTTTGTTTTCAAATATCAGTCCCTCTCCACAGCTACTATCCTCTAGAATATACTTCTGATTCATACTTATTTCTAGCTTTGTTTTATTAAGAAAAGCATTGCCAGTAGGTCACAAGAGGTGCTTCCTCTACTTTATTCAGTCCTGGTGAGGCCTCGCCTAGAGTGCTGTGTCTACTTCTGGGCTTCTCAGCACAAGAGAGACATGGATCTCCTGGAGTAGGTCCAGCAGAGAGCTAAAAAGTTGGTCTAAGGACTGGAGCATCTCTCTTATGAGGAAAGGCTGATGGAGTTGGACCTGTACAGCCTTGGGAAGTGGTGACTGAGAGGGGATCTTAGCAATGTATGCAAGTATCTGAAGGGAGAGTGTCAGAAGATGGAGCCATGCTCTGCTCAGTGATGCCGAGCAATATGACAAGAGGTAATGGGCAGAAACTGATGTACAGGAAGTTTCCCCTGAATATAAGGGAGAACTTCTTTACTGTGTGGGTGACTGCCTACTGGAACAGATTGCCCAAAGAGAGTGTCCCACTGGAACAGATTGCCCAGAGAGGGTGTGCAGTTTCCCTCACTGGAGATATTCCAGAACCATCTCAATGCAATCTTGTGCAGTGTACTTTAGGATAACCCTGCTTGATCAGGGAGGTTGGACCACGTGACCTACCATGATCCCTTCCAACCTTACCCATTCTGGGATTCTGTTATTTAATTTCCCCAGCACTGACTATATTTGTACTATTCCCAAATCATGAGCCAGAAAGAATGGTAGTCAATATACTTTGCTGACCTGGTTCTCTATATCTGAATGCCAAGTGTTGGACAGCTACATCTTGGTGCAATCCAGATGTTCTTATCTAAAGAGCTGCATGAAGGAGACCTGCTACTAATTTATTTTAATCTTCTTCAGTCATGATTTTGGTGCATACCAGTGATGAACAAATTGGCTGACATTACTGCCTCCTCAAAGTTTAACTATTCCTTCTAGACAGATATATTATATAGTGTCTAAGAGACTCTAAGACTGAACCAGTCATAGATGTTTTATAATTGCCGAAAGGAAACAGTCAGTGCAGGTAGGTATCTACTACATAGCAAGGAAAGATTCTTAAATAGGACAGATGATTATCTGATTGCACATGACATTTGTTGCTCCTCTTGAACAGCAAGAAAATGGGTGACAAGGTCAAATTTAGGCAACTGAATTGTAGTTGTCTTAGGTTAAGCAGATAAGGGGAATCCTATCCAATGAGGGGAATACTTCTAGCTAGCTTTTATACTAACGTTGACATGCTAATGTAACAAACTGCAACTCATCCCCCACCATTTTTCATTGTGTCTGGAAATTTTCCTTAAGTTGCCAGCTGAGAACGAGCTTGAATTCAAACAGCTCATGTATGATGCAAGTTTTCGTTCAAGACTGGTGTCCAATGTGTGCTCAGAATATAGCTATATCCATCCATTTTCTCTCTCTGGTAATTACTAGTTTCCTAGGGATCATTTACACAGTCATGTTCTTGCATGATAATATACATGGAAAACAAATTTACTTAACATTACTTACACCATAAAATCCAGAATAACTGCAGGGAGTTAGTGTCATTGGCTTCTCGCAATCTACCAATATTTTTCATTTCAATTTAGAAGCAAAACCTAACTGCTTCTTTGAGAGGCATGATTCTTTTTTTTAATTGAGAACCAAATTACAGTATTGTTTCAATGACAATGAGAATGCTAATATTCATCTATGCTAAAACAACTCCAGCTTGAATAATTTTGGTTTCAGCCAATCGTCTCTGTACTGTTAGCCATGAGATAATCAGAATACAACCAATTTTAGTATCATAATTATTTGCAGCTTAATTCTCACATTGACCTGATATTGCACGACACTATGGCTCATTACACTTGCTTTATTAAAGCAGTGTAGCAAAAATTATGTTAACGTCCTTACTAGGTGCAACATAATCTTCTGGTTCACCCACACACAAAACAGTGTCTATTACAGGTGAAACAATAATAATAATGTCATAACTTAACTGCTTTGTTAGATCCTGATTTCCAAAAATCACAATTTACATAATTGTTCAGACCTTCTTCACTGTGCATTCGTAACCATTTTATTTTGGTTAGAAAATTATATATGTTTCTC
>NW_008683444.1:14675-21153 GCF_000695815.1 Acanthisitta chloris | reverse complement strand
TGAGTTCATGAAATCAGTGATGCCAGTGTATTAGCAGTTTGCCCTCAATATTTTTTATAATGATTATCAAAACTGCAGTAATCTTTCTTATTGAAAACTATTTATACACCCTTAATCATCATTTAAATATTATTTGGCCTTCAGCGCAACAAATTTAGACTCTTTTCTATTAAAACGGAGTAATCTGATTTTTCCCCAGGCTTCGGCTATTAATGATAGTTTTGTAAAGCAAACACAGGAGAAAGTTTAAAGTAAACACAGGAGAAAGTTTAAAGAAAAAGATTCAGAAGAAGAAATGAGAGGAAAAGCTAGAAACTTAACAGAAATTACAGACAAGATTTATCAGTTTCCACATTATAGTCTGTTGTTGCTGTAGGTTTTTAAAGTGTATCTTTTTCAGTGAAACACCCACAGATACTTACTGATTCTTAATAAAGTTGATTAGCATGCAGACCAAAAAACCAAAACTAGTGGATCAGTCATGGAAAAAAAACACACTATCCACATGTCTGAGTAAAACAGGAGTCAGGCAACAGCTGTAGCAAACTCAAAAGCCATTAAAATTCAAAGACATTAGACTAGACTGATTTTTTAGGCCCCCACATCATTAATCTTGATCCAGAATCTCAGCCTTTATTTCAAGAATCTAAAACAAAAAATAATGAGATTTAGTACATTATATTGCATGACAGTACACCTGAAATTATTTAGCATGACTAGCAACTTCAGAAATTCATATTGGATTTCAAAAACCAAATACTGTAAAATGTATGTGGAGATTTTATGGCAAAAAGTTTACAGGATGGTAAATATTAGAGAAAAAAAGACTGCATAAAGAAAGAGGCAGTCAGAGTAGAACCAGCATCACAAATATGCCTGAAATATTAATATTTACACAGTGAAAGTATTCCACTTTTAAAGATGCAGCATTTTGCACCTAGATAATGACTACAATACAGACTTTTTCCTGAACAATCAAATGCAGTGGTGGTGTTTGAAGCTTTGGGAAATGAGAATGAAGTGGCAGTTGCCAACCATCTCTAGTATGTCTCTGCAGTCGACAGTGCAGCTCAAAGGCAACGAAAAAATTCTGTTTTATTATTTGGCAGCTATATACAGTTATACCTATTGTGCATTATGATACTGAAGATTTAGTTTTGGTGACTTTATTCATTATTCATCCTGGCTGAAGGAATAATAGTGTTGTAGCAAACAAGTTGATTAGTTTCTGACTTGATGAAGTCAGGGACTGTAAAGACCATGTAGTTCCAAACTCCTGCCATGGGTAGCTTTCCACTAGACCAGATTGCTCCAGGCTCTGTCCAACCTGGCCTTGAACACTTCCAGGGATGGGGCAGCCACAGCTTCTCTGGGCAGCCCGTGCCAGTGTTTCACCACCCTCAAAGGCAAGAATTTCTTCCTAATACCTAATCTGAACATGCCCTCTTTAAATTTGAATCCATTTTCATTTGTGCTGTCACTCCATGCCCTTGTACAAAGTCTCTCTCCAGTTCTATTGGAGCCCCTCTTGGTACTGGAAGGGGCTCTAAGGTCTCTTCAGAGCCTTCTCTTCTCTATTATGTACAACACCAACAAGTCTGTCTCCATAGCAGACAAGTCCTCAAAGCCTCTTTGTGACCTCCTCGGCACTTGCCCCAACAAGTCTAATATCCTTCTTTTGTTGGAGGCCCCAGATCTGAAGGCAGCACTGCAGGCTGCAGTAGAAGGGCAGTATCCCCTCCTTTGATCTGCTGGGCACACTGCTTTTGATGAAGCCCATGACATGGTTGGCTTTCTGGGCTGCAAGTGCACATTGCTGGTTCATGTGGAGCTTCTCCTCTACTAACACCCCCAAGTCCTTCTCCGCAGGGCTGTTCTCTATCCATTCTTGGACCAGCCCGTACTGGTGATCAGGGTTGCCCCAGGTCACATGTATGACCTTATACTTGACCTTGTTGAACTTAATGAGGTTCGCACAGTTGCATCTTTCAAGCCTGTCCTGATCCCTCTGGATGATATCCCTTCCCTCTGTCATGTCAAATGCACCACACATTTTGGTGTCATCAGGAAACTTGCTGAGGATGCACTCAGAGCTAATGTCCATGTCGCTGATAAAGATCTTAGCCAGATTCCTCTTCCTAGGAAAAAGGAAAATGTTACTCAGAGAGCATAGGAAATATGCTTGATTTTTTTCTTCCTGGAACATCAGATAACAGGGATAATAGCTCTGTCTATGCACTTTGCATTTTCTCCACATGGCTATAAAGTTCTCAGCTCTGTGTCGCAGAAAACTAACACTTTTCAAGTTCCTCTGTATTAGCCCTTACATTCCAATTTGTCCCTCACTATCTTAGACAAATAGGGTCACATAGATACTTTGCCTTCTATTTGACTAGTCTTAATTATGTATTTTCTGCCACTCAGCTTTATGACTATGCAATAAAAGACAGATTTAATGGGCCAGTAGTCCAGGATGGGAAATCATCCAGTTAGTGAAGCATTGAGGACATCAAATTAGTAGCACTGCTGCTCGGGATTTTTTTCCCCAGCCTGGCATCCATTTGTAAGTACTCATAACCAAAATTGTTTTGAAAGGCAATGTCAGCCTTAGGCTTTGGAGTTTGCCTCCTCAGATGCATCAGTGAAAGTCTCCACCCCTTACTACTTGTTATTTTCTATTGTGAAATAATACAATGCATATAATCTTGCACAAGGGAGACAATATTATCTGGTATTTGATATTGATGAGTAGAAGTTGTGGTGTCTGGGCTGTCTCTGACACCATGCTTGATTCTCCCGTGACTCCTGACTTATATATATATTTTATATATACATTAAATTAGAGAACACAGCCACACATGTAAGAAAGGTTTCTGGAAAGCTGTTGTTTGAAATGACCTGGCTTCTTCATGCAATGAATTTTTTTATTTCCTTTCCAGAAATTATTCTAGTAAATGTAACTACTGCTAAGAAACTCCCTACACCTACAAATAAAATAAAATAGTGTTAAAAGTTTAATAGAATTGTGAAAAGAAAAACTCTTGGCTTCATTGCTCTGGACTGCTATATAATGCAGACTGAACATCTGCTTCAAGCTAATATGTGATTGGAAAATAGACTATCTTAGAAAAAGAGACAAGAAAACAAGGAGTCATAGTGGAAACCAAGTACCAGCCATCATTTGCAGTAATTATCACATAATATCAATGATTATATAATAATTAGTCATAATATGACTACAGTGATTGCTCTCTATTAACACTGTTAATATAGCTGTACACATTAATATATAATATATGAGTGCATGGAAATGTAAAATTTATGTAAATTAATATTTTCATGAGACTTCTGTGTGTTTGTCCTAGCAAAGTCAGTTGTTATGGCTCATCTTATATACACATGCTATAGCAGAACAGCAGTGACACTGAATAAATCAGTCCACAGTTCTGTCTTGTCCCCCATGCTATCATCAACACCAGCAGCTTGCTAAGGGACAGGACATAAAAGTATATGAAACATAGAAAATATTTCTGCTATATCCATGCAACTTTGGGAAATCTAAGGCTCAGGCACTTCCTGAGATAGAAGAGTCATGTTTTTCTTTAAAGCTCCTTACATATCTGGTTGAATTACTATTTTAATTCAGAAAAAAGCTTTTACATTTGTAATTCCTACAGCAATGAGTCCCATAGTTTAGTCATAGACTGTGTGGGAAAGCATTTTCATTCTTTGACATATAAACTGATTGATCATTTACTTCTCCCCAATTGTTGCATTGTTAAGAACAGGAAATATTGTTTATTTATTAATATTTTCCATTACTTTTTCACTTCATGTAAGAATTCTCCCAGTTTTCTGACTAAAACATCAACATTTTTAGCTGTTTAGTACCCTCTACTGTCTTTGCCTGCCTACTTTTATGTTTTGAAATTCTTTACCACATTTGAGAAGAATGGGGGACACTACTACTTCCCATGGGATTTAGGGAATGATTAATGACATGTATGTTTGCTTTGCTATGCTCAATTCTTTATTCCCTTGATAGCACTCCAGTTTGCTTTCTTTGGCTCCTACAGATTTGAGCTGACAGAAATCAGACAACAGTTATTCTCAGGTGACTTTTTTTCAGTGGTGATAACTTGTTTACAGACTGTTGCCATGTATTTACTGTCATGTCTGTCCATTTAATTCTTCTCTGTCTTCAACACTGAATTTCTTCTTAATTTATTTAAAGCCTGGATGATAGCACCCAGGTTTTAAATATATTAAGAATTAATTTTAAACTTCGTCATGGTGAACTGTCACTTTTAGTATCCAAAGTAATTAAATGCCATTGAAAATATATCACTTTATTGTCTAGTTACAGATGAATATATTTCAAGGAGGAAGACTTGTATCTATCTGGAGTTACAAAGATAACCTCTATTTTTGACCATTTGTTCCTGCCTTTGCTTCTTTTCCTTTTGACTCTCATTACCATGCTACATATCTTCCTTCAGTTTTGTTTCTGTTATTCACATAAGCCTCTTCGAAAATTTAAGGAAATTATGGCTGGAACCCCACTCCTTGTAAGTTTGTTGACTTAATCAAAGACCTCTAAAAGATTTGTTAGGCATGAGCAGCATCTCTGAAAACCATGATGACTCTTGCCCATAAAAATATGTTTATTCATATTCTTATTATTTCTGTTCTTTCTTAAAGTATTTATCAATTTGCTCAGCAAAACTGGTCTGCATCTCCCTGGACTTTTCTGAACATTCCATCTTCCATTTCTTTGGTGCTGATTTCATTTTAAGTACAGTTAATTGATCATCAATTTTATACTTGAACTCTTTTAAAACTCTTGGTTGAATACTGTCTGCTCCTGATGATTTTTTACCACACATATTATCAGTTGGTTCTAATACCTCTCATTTCTCTCATTTTTATAACTGCCCAAGTAATTTAGACAGCCTACTAAAGTTACTCTCAAACCTAAAGTCCTAATTCTTAATTTTGGGAAGCTTACATTGCAACTGCAGATCTTCTATACTAATCGCTTTTACCCTGATATAAATAATGAATTAAACTTAATATCATAACCCCATTTTTCAGTTTTAGGTACCTCCATTTCTATCATTCAAAGTAACCTCAGGATTCTCCAGTTCTCCATTTTTCCTACAATTGTTCAGAAGACGAATACCACAAAATCCTGTCATTTAACTACATTACTTATCAAGATAAAACCACAGATATGGAGGCAGGTAAAAGCAGAACATTATTGATTTTGTTCATAACTTAGATAGAATTTCAATGAGAAACAGAAACAGTAGGAAAAAGGACACCATGTATGCACTCTTGATACTTCCATCAATATAGAAAAAATGGAGATATCCTAAATTATCTATTTTCTGTCATTGTCTAAACAAATAAATCCATACGCTGAAGAAGCAGAAGGCTTAATACATTTTAATGGATAATGGCATCATTGGGTTTCTGAGTAACAGATTATTTCTTATTTCAGATAGCAGGAGATTTTTTTTTCATTACTGAATTGTGTTAATTTTCTGTCCAAAGACCATGTGTTTTTACAGAACTATTTTTCTGCCAGAGATTTAGTGGTGTGAAACTTTCCCACTTCTTTCTTGTTTTGCTTTTTGAAGGAAAACAGCCATTCTGGTCCTATCTTGCTTTAGTGAAGCACAGCTTCAAAGAACAGCAGACTCTAGTCACAAGTCTAAGGAACCTGCTCATGACAAAAATAAACAAGATTTCCATACTACTGTGTAAGTTTGGCATAACAGTAAGTCTTTAACTTAAGTACACAAGGAGAAAAAGAAAAATTCCCATTGAAACTATATTTTCACATTGACAAAATTCCAGTTATTATTAACATTAATTACTTCATTCCTGTTAATAAGAATGGCAGGAAAGATTTTCAGAAGAGAATACAAGCGCACTTATACCATTGCCCCATCTAGCCATGGCTTCACGCTCCATATTCCATAAAGACTGAAGAACATAATAACACTGAATGCAACAAAATTATTCCCCAGAAATTTAATAAGTTGACTGGACACTTCTCATCAAGGAATTATGCCTACACACATAGTTCCCTACTAATAAAACACAAAGGACTGAGTCATATGTTTTAAGCATGGTAAAACAGTAAATAATGAACTGTGACCTACGAGTCTTCCCCACACTTCAATTCTTCCTTCTCACAAATGGTTGTCAAATGAGGTACAAAACCCTAAGCAAGAGCAAAGACATTAGATGTTACAGTGAAATACACTTTGTCTGAAAACACAGAGGTATAGTAACGCTGAATCCTTTCAAATTGTTCTATAACAATTATGCAGGGATGCAATAATTATTCTTTTTTGTAGACACCACCATGTCTGAAGTGCTGCCTAATGTTTTCCAAAGGACTTTCAGGCTTCGGTCTCAGAGACTACAAAATGTTTCTGACCCAACTATGTTCTCTTTAAGTCTACCA
>NW_008683444.1:9524-14660 GCF_000695815.1 Acanthisitta chloris | reverse complement strand
TTTTTTTTGTGGGTGGGTGGGTGGGTGGATTGTTTGATTGATTTTGTGGGTCTTTTTCTTGATTTATTTTTTTTCCTGTCAGAGCTAAAGGTTTTTCACCATTGCAGATCATCACAATCAAATCAAACTGTTCTCAAGTTCTAAGTCCCTCCTGGATTTGAGACCCTTATAATATAGAAAAGTTTACCTGGCATCTCCAGTCATCTTGTTGCAACATGCAAATCATCAGTGAAATCATCTCATTCTGTTCAGATGGGAAAGAAAATGACATTAAAAGGTAATACAACTTTTCCATGAGCAATATTTCTTCAATGGGGTGCACTGGGAAAGGAGCTGTATAGGTCCGTATCCCAAGTCAAGTCAGAGGACCCTAGCTCTAATGAGATCTCAAGACATATTTCACTCCAGGGTATGCATAGGTCATCTCTACTCTCTGTTTCAACCTGCCTTTCGAACTTCTCATCTGACTCCACAAAACATGCAACCACTTGCAATCCCTTCCCAACCTATTACTAGAAACCTATTTATAAAATCTATTATGAAAAAAAACTTTAATTAAGTATAGAAATTCCACACTATTTCTTCATATGTTAAGAAAGAGAGCAAAAGAGATCAGGGGAGTGCCACCTGAGCCCACATGCCTACATCAGGTCAGACTTAAGTGAAAAATACCTAGATAATTATTTCAGTCTGGACATACCTCCCAGCCTGAACACCTGCATCCAGCATAAACCTGGTATTAGTCTTCAGTGTAAAACATACCAGCGCTCAGTGACAATGGCTGGTGTGTGGTTTGAATCAGTTGCAAGGAAATCATGACACAATGATAGGCTGGTGATTAGGATGGGTTTGTAGTTTCAGAGGGCTCAGACTAAACACATCAGGGTAATACCACTCAGATTTCAGAGGGGAAAAATCCCTAATTATATTTATCTCATGCTTCCTTGGGTTTAAAAATCCAAGAAAGCGTGAGATGTAGAAATGCATGGAGTCTCATTTCCCAATAATAACAAAAGAAGACATATGAATCACAGCTAGAAAAAGAATTATCCCATGGTTCTGCTAATGAAAAACATCATTAAATGTAAAGTCACTGTCTTCCCCACAACCGCAGAGTAAACATAAAGCAAACTCAAAATTTCAGTGACTAACTATATATGACAGGAATACCAAAGGGTGTCCTGTGGTGCTGATGAATATCCTATACTGAGCACAATGTTTGTGTTAGATTACAGTGTAAAAACATGTAGCCAGACACAGGCACACACAAAACCCTGAGTATTTGTGTCAGCACTTGTACCAGACGACTTAAAAAAATTGACATTATTTTTCTCCTTATTAATCTTTTTGGTCTGTAGTAGGTGGTAAAAATTACATAGATGGAAACAGAGGGAAAGAACATTCCCTGAGTAACAGATGAATTACATGACAGTATGGAAGCCCATCTTCTTTTTTTCTTTTAGAAGTAACACCCATTAGGAGAAGGTGGATGAAGATACTAAACTGAATCAATTCCAACACAGATTCATTTCAAATAAACAGCATACCATGCGCAAACTCCCAGCCTGGCTAGGGAGTTCTGATCAGTAAAACTGTCTGGTTAATAATGCAAATGACTAACACAGAAACCCAAAGTTTCAAGTGTAGTAATGTGCTTTAATGTCTCTTTATCATAGGAAATTTCCTGGATATTCTTGAATTAACTAGGCTATACAAAACAATTTACTCAGAGATTTAGAAGCTGCCATTTTAAAAGATTTTATACTGTAAAATTTGGACACTCTGGAGGAGATATTAGAAGTTCTTAGTATGGCTATAACACAGAGATATTTTCCCTCTCATTTATTTTTCTTAGACTGGTTTGCTTTGGGGATAAGTGCTTTCTGCCCCCCACCCCCCCACCTTGATTGTCTTGACTACACTGCTTAAACAACATCACAATGTGTGAAGTTAACATGCCTCTATTCTTAGGAAACTTGTTAGATGTGGTTAAAAACAAATCTCTCTAATTTACTAATTCATCTGGGGGAAGGAAGAGTGAGTCATTAAGACAAGAATATGGCAAATCTTCACAAAGCAAAGATTATTAAACTGATTAATCTTTTCTTTAAATGCTAGGTCGTGCTCTTATTATTAGTGGCACCATAATAAGCAGTAATTAAATTCTGGCAGAATTGATACTTTCAAGCAATTTGAGCTGCTACTGCTAAAAACAAAGGAAACTATCCTTGCTAGAAGGAACTCACATTTTAATATAAACAACACACTCAGTAAATGTGGCTGCCTATATTAATCAGCTGCTTTCCTAAGGTACTTTCATTTTTACAAAGTTGCTCATTACTGTCTCACTTTGGAGAGAGCATCTTTGCTCAAGTGCAGGTTAACAGGAAGAAAATGCATTATTTGCACTCTAATTAAGCATATGCTTAAACCGCTTCCTGAACTGTAGTAAATAGTTAGGCTGAAACCTTGATTTTGCTGATGCAAAATTAGCAGCATGTATGTAAAAAGATATCTTACCATTGCATGCCATCAGCTTTCATGTGTACGTGCCCCTGTGAAGAAAATGAGAGGATGAATCTTGAGAGATGGGAGTTCATATTGCTTCAGGCATAGAAGGTGGAGAGGCAAAACTGTGCCTCAAGTAGTACTGCCTGGTGTATATGTTCATGACTCTTCTGTCTCTGCATTAACAGCAGATTGATGCCTGGCCTGTACGCAGTGTGCAAGAGTAAGATTCACAAACAGGGCAATGAGGATCTCAGCAAATAAACAGAAAATTAATAAAATAGAATTTTGCAATCAGTCTTTCAGAGCACTGTCCCTGAAACAGTGCAGGAGCTAGAGTGAGGGTCACATACAGCTCCTTCCTTTTGACTTTCTATTCTGGTAAAAAACGAGCTATGGAAACCCCTCAGGGAAAATTAGCTTTCTCACAATTTTGCTTTTGCCTTTGCTTCAGTTAGAATGGGGTTATTTTTTTTTTTTAGTAGTTAGTATAATGCTGTGTTTTGGATCTAGTATGAGAATAATGTTTTATTTATAATGTTTTAATTGTTGCTCAGTAGTGCTCACTCTAAATACTTTTCAGTATCTCATGCTGTGCCCGCAAGAATGTATGCAAAACATCAGGGTCAAGCATGACCAGGTAAGCAGACCCAAACTGGTCAAAGGGATATTCCATTACACAAAAAGTCATGGTCAGTCTGCAAACTAGGGGGACTTAGCCAAGTGTTGTTGATTTCTATTTGGGGATGGGCTGGGCATTGGTCAGTGTGTGCTGAATATCACTTGTTTCTCTTGAGGTTTATTCCTTGCTCTTCTTTTCATTATTATAATTATTACTATCTTACGTTTTATTTTGTTTTGGGCATTAAAATGTTCTTAGCTAACTCATGAGGTTTACTTTTTTTTTTTTGTTTTTCAATTTTCCTCCCCACTAGAGAGCAGAGAGTGAGTAGCTGCATGGCGTGATGCTGCTTAATATCCCTAGTGGTGAAGTGACCTTGCAACAGCATCTCCAGTGTACAGTCTTGGCTACATGTCCTGTGTTGTCTTGCTTCATATACCTGCAATTAGTTGTCTTTATTTCTGTCTCTGAATATCCATGTTTTACAATATAAATACTTTTTTATCTGCAGTTCAACTATTGTTTCTTTGTTGTTGCTTCTATTACAGAGAAGCCTGTTATCTGCATCTCAGTCCCCTTCAAATGTCTTCTGCTCCATGTTGAAGGGATTAGAGGGTTTATCAACCAGTAGAGGTTAAAACAATTATAATAAGAACCGAACCCGTGGTTTTGTTATGATTGTCTGTGTGTCTGATCGCATTTAGTGCATCCTGTGTAATAAGAAGTCATGGTTTGGGGGAAGTTGTGGAAATGTAAAAGCACTGTAATGAAAAAGAGATAAACTTATGAATGAGTATTTTCTAGAGACTGTTAAGTTGCTAATAATATGATTTCCTTCTGAAAGAATACAACTGTCAGATTGACTTAAACTGTCAGATTTTTTCCTATAATAGCATTGGCATACAAAAACACACATTTTGTGGAGACTAACACTATAAAGATTTTTTTTAAATTCTGTGAGGGAGACTTCTTAGGACAATGAACAGTGTGATAGAAATGCTGAATAATCAAAATCAATTAAAAACAAATGGAAATTAGAGGTGTAGAGGAATATGTCAGAATTCAGACATGTATTTTGATAACGTAGGAAAGTGATTATTCAAAGGTGTGACAGTTTTGTGTGATAATAAAACATCATGACAACTTCAGTGGTTTTAGTTCCAAATACTCAGACAACCGTCATAGCTCCACAGCTGCTGTCAACTAGCAAAAATGGCTTATATTGTTTAGAATTTGAACAGCCAACAAAGAATATGATGTAGGAAAGGCAATATGTAGGCAAGCAGATATAAATGATGACAGCAACTCCTTGCAAATGTAATTAATTTTCATCAGGTATTGATGCTAGCAAAATGGAACTGCATGGATGTCCATGGGAAATGAACAGCCAAGACGACATCAAAAAGGATGAATGAATAAAACTTACAAATCATTATGAAATTCAAACAAATAGAACCCTAGAATCATTAAGGTTGGAAAAGCCCTCTAAGATCATTGAGTCTAACGGTTTGTCCAGCACTGCCAAGCCCACCACAAAACCACATCCTCAAGTGTCTACATGTCTTCTTAATCCCTCCAGGGATGGTGACTCCACTACTGCCCTGGACAGCCTGTGCCAGGGCTTGACAACCCTTTCCATAAGAAACTTTTCTTAACATCCAACCTAGACCTGCTATGCTGTAACTTGAGGCCTTTTCCTCTTGTCCTGTCACTAGTTACCTTCCACCACCCACCTGGCTACAGCCTTCTTTCAGGTAGCTGTAGACAGTGAGAAGGCAGTTGTCTGAATCTCTGCTGTCAGCAGAAAGACAGCCATTTTCACAGGCAGATACATCTCATTTCATGATACACTTCTGACACGTGATAAATCCTGTTTTTCTGCATGGATTTTATAGAGTATCTGCTCAAGGCATTTACTCTAATCACCTTACAATGTCTATAATTAACAAAATATATCTTACTCTTCGTCAGTAAACAACACAAAATGTATCTGCCTTGACCTGGAG
>NW_008683444.1:8246-9478 GCF_000695815.1 Acanthisitta chloris | reverse complement strand
AGGGAACTGACCTGAATAATGGGAAACTAGAGTCTTCAGTACAGACTCTTCCACCTAAATGTCTTCAAGATAAAATGGAACTGCTGGTGTTAAACTACAGTTACAAATTTCAAATCAGTTTTAATTCCAAAAGCAAAACAATTCCACCTGATGCTAAGGTAAGAAGTTCAGAAAACTGCAATTTCCTAATTCATAACGTGAGTGAGAGAGCATCTAGTAAGCAGTGCTTCATAGTCATTCATGACAAAAATAAAAACCAAATATAGTATCATATTCTTTAAGCATTTTCAGTGTCTCAGCTGGGTACCAGAGGGTACAAACTGACAACGTTTAATACCTACTGAACAGTTATTCACGCAAAAGAAACTGAACCAAAACAAGTTTAAAAGAAACTCCAACTAAACAAAATTAAACCCCAAACCATTAGCTGTCTCAGACTCAACAGACATTTCAAAGTTTTAGAAGCCAGTATGAAAACAGAGCAATTGTCAAAATGAGAAATTTAAAATGATGTTCACAGTGTTTAATAACCAGTCAGTGCACCTTGAGCAAATTGCAAAGTAAAACCTCATTGAAGTGAGAATATTCTCTGGACATCTGGTTCTGATCATGAAAATTTACTGAGCCACTGTAATCCTGGTTTGAAAATTATCTTATGTTACAATAAAACCTTAGGAAGAAAATATATAGAAGCATCTGTAATATATTTTTACTCCAAGTAAGGTATCATTCATGTTAAATAATAGAATCATAGAATCACAGAATGGTTTGGCTTGTAAGGAGCCTTAAATATTGCCTAATTTTAAACCCCCTGCTGGGGGCAGTGACACTTTCCACAAGACCAGGTTGCTCTGAGCCCTGCACAACCTGGCCCTGAAAAATCTGGTGATAGGGCATCCACAGCTTCTCTGGGTAACCTGTTCTGGTGCCTCACCACTCTCATTCTGTTAGCCCCATAGTACAGAATTTCTTCCTAATGTCTGATCTGAATCTATCCTCTTTCAGTTTGAAGACATTTGCCCTTGTCCTATCACAATAGTTCTGGATTAAAAAGATAGATTTTGTGTTGATTTTATATCTCCTACTGAAGGAGAGGAGTGGGTTGTAGAGGGAAATGCTTTCAAAAGTACGGCTCCTCTCAGATTTGTGCTTGAAACCAGGAAGACAATTGATGCGTGGAAGGACAAACAGCTACATAAATCTTTTCAGGACCAAGGCTGAACTGGCAAAAC
>NW_008683444.1:0-8221 GCF_000695815.1 Acanthisitta chloris | reverse complement strand
CCCAGAGAGGCCAAGAGCTGAATGAAGCATGAGCTGCCCTCCTAACCTTGGACTGAAAGGATATCAACATGGACTTGAGTGAGTCCACAGCTTATTCCTCTGGGATCAAAAAAAAAAAAATTGCATAGGAAAAACTGCTTAATGAAGATTAGGAGATGTCTTCATAGGCAGAATTTCCAGAGTGGTTCTAACATTCACATTAAAAGTTTTAAAAAGCTTCTAGGAAATACAGCTCAGAGCTACAGCACATGATTCAATGACACTTGTGTAGTTAGTTCTCCTCTCAGTTGCACAATGTAATTAATATATTGCAATGAGCAGTAGGGAGTCTTACGAATTTTTTTAAACAACCTTTCAATAGTGTCACAAGTCTTAACTATTAAATATTTTAATTTGAAACTGCTATTTAGCATTAATATGGCATGACCTTAAATAGGATCAGTTTTTAATGTAGCTTTTTTAAGACAAATATGTTTCAATTGGATATATATCTATTATACACATTTTGGTCTTCAGTAAGAAACAGATGTTCACCAGGAGAAAAGTGACAAGGCTTAGCTGAACTGAAAGTATCAGTTGTACTTTCAACCAGCTGATTCTACATTTCTGAAAATCTGATGAAATTAAAAGTCATATAAGCTTGCCTTCATTAATCTAATGACTGAGGTTTGAAAACACTGAAATCAAAATGTTATTTATTCAAGCACTTAGTACTGTATTTTTTTTTTTTTTTTGTATCAAGAGCTATGGAATTAAATGCTTAAATATTTCTGAGAATAATGGCTAAAAATCAAGGAATGGACACAGATGAATGTTCAGGGTCAGGTTGGATGGGTCTTGGAGAAATCTGTTTTAGTGGAAGATGTCCCTGCCCATGGCACTTTCCAACTCAAACCATTCTATGCTTCTATGCATGCCTTAGCTATTCATGCTTATTCACTTTCCCATTGAATCTCTGAACACAAAACTGAACAAGGTCAGAAAGGACTGAATGCAGTATAAACAGAAAGCGAATGGGGGATGGAAGGAGCCTTGCCACCAGACTGGATATACACATCATGCTAATGAGTTACTCTGTTTTCTCCCCCCAGTTTTTGCACAGTCATTGACCCACACTGCTCAGAAAAAAATTGAAAGCATTTATTCTTTAGGCTGATGAATATAACTAAAACTTGTTTAAAAAATTAAATACAGACAAAACCACTTCTTAAGACATTAAAAACCACTGACATACATAAAGAAAATAATTTCATTAAAGCCATCATAAAATAAAAACATTATCTAAAAATAATAACCTTGTTGGTTTTGTTTTCCGCAGTGTTTCTCCTAATAAAATAATTTAATTGCAGATTAGTTTTGTTCTTGCAATCCCATTGATAGATTTTAGGCAAGTGACATACATCATTAACTGTATTGTGTAGGATATCACATTTCAGAAAAGAGCTTTGTCTGACCAAGCTACTATAGCCTGTCTGATTGTTGCAAAATTGACATTAAATGGAAATGATACCTGGACATATTGAACTTAATGTTGTATTTTAAAATACCATGAATAACATTACAGTTGTTTTAATGAAATTCATTTTTAAAAAAATCATTAAACTAAGCAAGGATATTAGCCCTGGTGTCCTGATCAAATTCTAATCTGACTGATTACACTGACACCTACTATTTTTCAGTTGCTTGAATTTGCTGTGTTTATGTACCTCACTGTTTGCTCATTGATAAGTTAATGCCCTACATCATCTTCTCATTGCTGCCTGTCACCCCAGAGCTAGCTGGCTGTCACTCTTGACTATACAAATACTTTTAATGAAGCTGTAGCTACAGTGCATGACCTTGAAAAGATCCCTTTCAATCTACCTTCCCACAGCTCATCAGTTTACTTAGATCCTGCTTAACCTAACAAGTGAGCATAGATATAACTTATACCAGTTTTTGTTAAACACACAGCACAACCTCACATTCCCACTCTGAAATAATGAGATGTTGAAGTCCATTAATAAGTGCATAAAGCTGGACATAGAGGTATCCTCCCTCACACTGGTGCTTTAGTTTAGGTCAGGAAAGTACTCCGAGCAGTATTTCCTCATGACCTCCACTTAAGCATGATTTGCTTCAAATTGTGAGGTGATGTTTGAGAACACCACCTGAAAAGGATGAAATTTAAGTGAGAACATCTTCTAGGAGCTTATATGCCTCAGCATCAATTAATTATAGAGACAATGGCCCTGGAGTAGAGAAAGTCTAATGTTAAAAATAAATTCCCAAAAGATAGACCTCAGAATAAATTCTTCTGTTCTATTGTTCTGTTCCTTTTGGTTCATATAATCTGCATATGGACACATGGTCATATTCAAGTGCTTTATTCAAATAAGCAGATCTGCTTTGTATTATCTCGACACCAGCAGCCGTGCCACAAGCAGCAGTGGCAGTGATTGAGGCAAGTCTGGAATGAAATTGGTCTTGATTTAGTTGCACAGGGGCTTACTGATCTCTGAGGCTCTCCAGCAGCAGTCCTGAGTCCAGAAGCTCTCAGCAGCCTATCAGGTGAGCAGGAGGTGGTGCCTGGAGTTGAGTGGGAAATTAAAATGTGTCTTGGGAGACTGAGCAACCAGAGTGTAGCAAACAAGGTGGGCAAACAGCAAGTGGTGCTGCAGAGGGAAGGCATGGCAGTTTGCATGGCAGTTCGCACAAGCAGGGCACAAAGGAAGGATGCAGCACTGAAGAAGTGAGTCACTGCCCACCTAATGAGAAAGGGTCTAACTATGGTTTCCACTCACTCCAAAGCTGTTGTCAGAAGGAATGCAGAGTCCCAGACAGACCTTGGGCACTAACATGCAGCTGTCCAGGTAGGGAATGTCTAAATTTGGCCAGATTTCTAAGGTCAGTAGAAGTGATTGATGCATTAGGTGTGAACAGGTAGATGATCTACTTAGCTTGGTAGCAGAGCTGAAAGAAGAAAGAGGGATGATAAGGTGTGTCAAGGAGCAGGAAAGGGTCAACACACTTAACTAGTGTGCCCTGGTTGAAGAGTTATGAAAACAGGTGGCAGAGTTACAGGAGACAGTTAGGAGACTAAGAGACATCAGGGAGGCTGAGAAGGAGCTTGTTGCAACCCCTGGGGCAGAGGAATGACAGACTGCTGAGAACAGGTCAAAAATGCATCCAGAGAGAGCAAGGAGGTCACTAACACTGTGCCCTGGGAACTAGTAAAAAGAAGAAATAAAAGGAAGCGAAAAGGAGCTAATAAAAATCAGTGATCAGCTTCAAATCCAGATGTCCACACCCAACTGGGTATTCACACACAGAACTGCTTTGTAGCTCTGCAGTCAATCAAGGGAATGACCAACATGCATGAACAACTGGAACTAACTGTGGCATCCCACCCTGCCATACATACATGGAAAATTAAATCTAGCTCAATTGAGAACAGGAGGCAGGTGATAGTAGTAGGAGACTCAGTCTTGAGAGGCACAGAAGCACTCCTCTGTTGCCTCAACCTGCTGTCAAGGGAAGGGTGTTGCCTCCCGGGAGCACAAATCAGAGATGTTACAGTGATGCAGCTAACAGAAGCCTAAAAGGCCTTAGGAAAGGCAACAGAGCCCTGGGGGAGATGGTTAAGGGCTCTGGTTCACAAGTGATCTTTACATCAATTTGTCTGGTCCAGGGTGAGGGGCATGTGATGACCAGTCAAATCTGCAGGTCAACAGTTGGTTGGAACAATGGTATCAGAGTCAAGGCTTTGGGTACTCAGTCTTTGGGATTTACTCTGTTAAGCCTGGTCTGACAGGGACCTTTAAGAAGGCTTAAAACTGATTTGTTGGGGGAGAGGTGCACCTATCCATCAGCTGGATGCCATGACCCAAAATGGATGCCTGGAGCAGTGCAAAGACACTGGTGTAAGTCCAGCCAGTATGTTGGGTTTATCTGGGGGCTGGCTCAAATGTCTCTACACAGACATATGTAGAATGGGGAACAAGCAAAAGTAACTAGAGACATGCATGCACCTGTATAGATATGACATTCCTGGCATCATAGAGACATGGGGGGATGGCTCCTGTGACTGGACTTCCATTGGAATGGAAGGCTTTAGGCTTTACTGGAAAAACAGTCTGGAGAGACAAGGATGGGATGTAGCCCTCTATGTTAATGAGCAAGTGGAGAGTGTGGAGCTCTGCCTGGGGACAGATGAAGAGCCAATTGAAAGCTTGTGCATTGGGATTAAGGGTAGGGTTGGGACAGGGGATGTTATAGGGGGGATCTGCTACAGACCACCTGATCAGGAGGAGGATATGGACAAAGACCTGTATAGGCAAATGAGAATAGCATCAAGGTCACAATCCCTGGTCCTCATGGGGGATTTCAATCACTCCGATATTTGCTGGAAGAGCAACATCACGCTGCAGAGGTGATCCCTGAGGTTCCTCAAATGTGTTAATGATAACTTTCCTACACAGATGATCAAGGAACCAACAAGAAGAGGAGCCAGGAGTGTAGCCAGCAGGTTGAAGGAGGTGGAACTCTCACTCTATTCTGCTCTCATGAGACCCCACCTGGAATACTGCATCCAGTGCTGGTGCCCTAAACATAAGAAGGACATGGAACTGTTGGAGCAAGTCCAGAGGAGGGCCATGAAGTTGATAAGAAGACTGGAGCACATCCCGTATAAAGACAGGCTGAGGAAGTTGGGGCTGTTCGGCCTAGAGAAAGAAGAGTGTGTGGAGACCTCATAGCAACTTTTCAGTATCTGAAAGGGGCCTACAAGGGAGCCAGAGAGAGACTCTTTGTTAGGAACTGCAGTGACAGGTCAAGGGGCAATGAATTCAATTGAAGGAGGGGAAATTTGGGCTAGATATTAGGAAAAAGTTTTTTATTATGAGGGTGGTGAGTCACTGAAACAGGTTGCCCAGGGAGGTAGTTGATGCCCCAACCCTGGTAGTGTTCAAAGCCAGGTTGGATAAGGCTTGAGCAACTTGGTCTAGTGGAGAGGTGTCCCTGCCCATGGCATGGGGCGTTGTGACTAGATTATCTGTAAGGTCCATTCCAACCCCGATAATTCTATAATTGTGTAATTCTATGATCTTACTAGTTTTCGGTTTAAGGTTCAAAGTCTGTATTTGAGTATATTTGAGAAAAACCTTCTGATATTGCTAAACTTGTTTACAGTTTTAGAGACTTTGGAGAGGAAAACATTTTGAACATCTAAATTCTGTGTCATTGAAAGCCTTTAAAAATGTAGGATCACAATATAGAACTTCCCTGTTTAAACCTTCAGGCAGGACCTTCAGTGGTGACCTCATAGAGGAGTTTTTAATGTGTCTGTTGCAACTCAAAGTTGTAATTTCTAGTGTCATTCCCGTGAGCACAATCCATGCCCTTTAATCTCACATGCTGTTGCTGAAATCCAATCCAGACATTCATGCACACCTATTTTCCTGTTCAAGAAACCAGACACGTTCATCAAGGAGCATATAAAAATATTCAAATCAGGCTTATATTTTTATATGCATTTATAGAGATTAAAACTTAAAAGCTCAACAAAAACTAAGGTAGGAAAGAAGCAGTGTCATATCAATAGAAGAGTGTCTTTATATCACTTTGCAAACAGAGCATTCCTTAAATCCTCATCTATTGGTAATAGTAGGTGAACAATTGTGTCCTGGTCCTTTTGAGGTCAGGTGCAATTCCTTGTTCTCTCACCAGAATAGCTGATTCCACATGCCTCTCATCTGTTATATAAGCACATGGCACTGCTGTTTGAAGCCACAAGCTGTGTGTTAAACTGCAGCTCGATTGTCACCATTAGGGTTTTGTCACAGTCTGATTTAGGGAGAAAGTCAATGATTTGTAAAACAGAACTGAAGTTTTAAATGTGCATAGTCAGATCAGATGAACAAGAATAATTTCAGGCTCAACACTACCTTAGACCTTCATCAGGTAGAAGACCTAAGGCAAAGAAATGGGGAGAAGCATGGTAGGATAAGCAAAAGAGAGTAGAGAGGGTCATGTGAGAACAGATGCTAATGAACACCATTTTATTTGAGTTACATATTTCTGCACGGAAGTCAGACATTCAAAAGTAATCATAGTGTGTATTAGGAGCATCTTAAGATTTCCATATAGGATCATCTTTCTGTTTTCTCCACTTTCAAAGCTTCTGCTTAAGATTAAGTATATTTTCCTTTCAGCACCAAGTCACAACCAAGCCATTCTGACACAATCTATAACTCATTCCCTTACACACATATACGTGCATCAATACAAACAGCAAGGAACAGGCAAAAGGAAAAATGTGAGCAAAGATTATTAAGAGAGAGTCACAGTCAGTGCCCTAGTAGTCAAAGATATCTGATGCTCTATGGTTGGTGATAGCCGAAACCTCGTATACAAATCTTGCGTACAAATCTCACATGTATACATTTCTTGCATGTCCCCATCTTACCTGAATACTCTAATAACACAGTCCCTGATCTTCAGGCAAAGATATTCTCATACGTATTTCTTTATTTTAACCAGGTTTTATGTTTTTTTTTTCCAGTCTGAGGCTGAGAAACCTTAAGTGAAATCTGGTATATTTAGGAAAAAAAAATATCTGTTTAATGGCTGGTAACTTCCAAAGGAAAAGATGGGTTTTGACACAAACATCCTGACTTAAGCTTTTTCCATGTTGAACATATAACTTCTAACAAAACTAGAAAAAGTTTTTCAAGGAAAAACAAAGAACATTTGGGTGTGACTAGCCAAGGCTGTTTTAAGTTCTATAATATATGAATGAAAAGTACTGCAAAGACCTTAATTTGTTACGAGTCCTAGTTTATTGCTCTTTGATTAAATCTCAACTTGTGCTAATAATTCTCAATAGTACTGTACAGCATATGCTACAGAAACCCCTGAGGTAGCTAAGCAAAACCAAGCCAAAAACAGTGGAGAAATTGCTTACCTGTCTGAACTCTTCAAGATCTATTTTGTTTCCCACCAGCACCACAAGGATGTCATAGTTGTGCCTTACACGATAAATGAGTTCCTTAAACTCAGCAGCTTCTTGAAAGGATTGGCACTCTGTGGTGGAATAGCAGATAATGAAGCCTTCTCCACTTCACATGTATTGGTCCCTCATGGGTGTGAATTCTGCCTGCAAAATAGGAAGAATGTGCTCAGTAATTTGTCAAAAAATTTATCCATTCATGAGTAACAAGCTTGCTGAAAACTTCCCCATATTCCTACATAATTTCACATTGCTTGTTTTATTCTTTTAAGTACTGCTTGCTGAAACTTGTGCATCCTCCTGGGTTTATCGCTAATAATAAGGTTTTCCCTTAGGACTCTTTTATCATTTTTCGCATAAGAAAACTTTGGTCTCTAAAAACCTGAACTTATTATGCCTGAGCCTGCATACAGAAAACACTGTCTCATGCATTTCCAGAACCTTCTGCAGTACTGTTGGTACAAATAGATGACTTGCAATGGAATTAATATTTCCAGGTTTAAAACAAGTGCTATATTACTATCTAGGGATCAGAGACAGGTACAAATTCCTTATTATGCCCTCAGTTCAAAATCTCAGTAATATAAAAAATATATCCATTGACTCCCACCAGCTTTGGAAAACAGTGCCTAGCAAAACAGGGATACAATCTGCAAAAGGTTCTGCTCTTTCAAAGACTCTCAGAGAAGCTGAGCATTTCAGTTCAGTGTGGGATAATGCCATTAAATGAGAACTAAAAATTTCAAGTAGTGTGAGAATTGGCCCACTTTTCTCCTGATGCAATTTTTTCCTTTTTATGTATGTATTTATTGTCACAGCAACACTTCTGATTACCAATACTTTTTTCTTTAAAGAAGACTATAACAACCACCACATTGTGCAAAAATCAAGACATAGTTTTCAAAAACTAGTCTCAGGCACTGTGGCTTGAGAATATGTTTTAAAGCCAGTTTCTTTCTCAAGTTTGTTTGTGTTTTTTGATCACAGCCCAGAAATAACCCAATACCATGGCAACAGTCGGTCAGGATCAGAATCCTCCTGACAGAATCAGTTCTCCAGAGATATTAAGATGCAGGAAGGTCTGATAAAAAAAGAATACATATATCAACATTGGACCATTACTATGAGCAGCAAGATGCAATATCAAATCCTGTATTTTTTACTCAATCGAGAATTTAGCTCAGATTTTAAAAACAGTTTAGGTTACATATATATATATATATTTATATATAT
>NW_008683443.1:13596-32235 GCF_000695815.1 Acanthisitta chloris | reverse complement strand
CCCGGGGCGCTGACAGGAGCCGCGTCCCGGGTCTGTGGGTGCAGCCTGGCTCTCCGGGTTTTATGGGAGTTTGCTGAATATTGAGCTTAGTACCAAACCCGCGGGGGCTTTCCCCTGCAGGGATCCGCCCCAGGCAGGAGCAGCAGCGATCGGGAGCTGCGGGGAATGCGTTGTCGCGGCTCCGTGTCACTTTGGTCACTGCTCAGAGTGACAGGAGTGTCCCCAGAAATGTCAAAGCTGGTGTGTGCGTGGGGAGCCGAGCCAAGGGTGAACGCTGAGAGTCAGGGCTGGGTCCCCGACATTTATGGCCTTGCGGTGTAATGCGTCTAGTCACACCAGTCAATGAGCTGTAGAAGAGTAAGACTTAAAGCTACGATTTGGCACACCTGTCAATATGATTGACAGACTGTGATTGACACACAAGGTTGTGGGCTTTGTGAGGGAATTTATTGATCTTTATTTCTGCCTTGCACTTTTTTTTTCTCTTAATTTTAGATTGATGAAATTGAAGCGCTTTCATCCATCTATGGTGAAGATTGGTGTGTTATTGATGAGGATGAAAAGATCTACTGCATTAAGATTAGTGATTGTCTGGATCAACCAAAATGGACCCTCTGTCTGCAGGTGTGGTGGTAGTAAGGGGTTTTGCACAGAATTTGCTGTTGGACTGATCCAGGCGAAACCATGTGCTGTGTGAAACTTTTAAATATTGTTCATTATCCGCTAGGATAGATTAAGAAACTCTTGGACTGGAATCTGTGATAAGACTTTTCAGTGATTATTCCTGTAACACATCAATGTGCTTGTGACATATTCAGCCCAGACAAAAACTTTCAGTGTGCTTCTCCAAAGACTAATTCTGAAGATTTTTTAACATTGACTTTGTATGGTACATGTCAGTGAATCTGCTGCACTTGCTTCTAGATTGATGTTCTGAAAAGTGTGGAGACAAAATGAAATTTGGATCAACTTAATTGAGTAACTCACTGCTGTATGTTCTTGCAACTGAAAATAGTAAGTTCATTTAGTGGAAGAAACACTGAAGTGTCTATGTATGGAAGTGCAGTGCCATTTATTTCAGTCGAGTAAACGTTATTTTTTCTGTATTTTGCATCTTTAAAAATTGCACTATGAAATATAATTGTATGCACTGCTATTTTTGGAATTCTAAATACAGATATACAGGTTGTTCTTGTAATTCTGTAACAACATACCCAACTGTGTTCTTTATTTGTAACACTAATTGTAGTCCCAGTGCTTGACATCAATTAGTAAAGTTCAGCTTACTGAGAGGAGTAGTCATGTGAATACTTATCCTGAATTTCTTTCAGGTGATTTTGCCACCAGGATATCCAACTGCAGAGCCACCTATTTATCAGCTAAAGTAGGTGAAGATTTTTTTCCAACGTTTGTGTTTTCTGAATTACCAGTGTTAATTCATTACCATGTAAAGTAGAAGTTTAGTTAGGATGACTCCTTGAATTAAAGTATGGGGTGGGGGATGTTTCTGTCAAGAATATTCTAATCTTTCTCCTGAGGTAGCCTTAGGGTGCTCCCTTTGGCATTTTGGTCTCATTCCTCAAGTCTGATTCTTGCAGCATTATTTTGTGGCAAGGCAGCAATCAGACTGTGGAGGTATGGTGACAGCTGCCTGTTGTTTTGGACAGTGATGTCTCATTGCTTCCTCAGGAGTACCCCTCTTGTCTGGATCCTTGTTTCAGATTGTAGGGGATGCCTGTCATCTGAGCACTGGTGCTTGTTGGGATGGAGTCATGGCATGTGCCATCCTCCTGCTTTACCCCGTAAAGAAGAGGGGAATGGAGACATGTAAGCCAGATCCCTGATTTGGATGACAGAGGGACCTATCCCAGGGTGTGACACACAGCATATCTGCTGAGTTTTGGTCAGCAGTATTGACAAGGCAGTACAATGTAGTCCTAGTAAACTTGAGGCAAAGTTATAGTTTAACATGAGCCCAGGAGGACAGTGGTACAGAACTGAGGGGTCATTCTAAGTATAGTAGGTACTGCAGTGCTGAAGGAGTTGGAAGGGTTAAACTAATTATACTTAGGGTGACTCTGGAGTCACAGTGGCCTACCATGAAAAACAAGTCTAGTTTTTTATCTGAGGTAAGAAAATGAAGCCCAGGTTAGGTGTCTTGAAGGAGAATTGGGGAAGCATGCTTTTTCCAAAATGTTTACAGCTGACATTTTAGTGATTGACAGTGTTGTATTTTCCAGGTGTTTATCCCATCTATTTTAGAATGTTGGAAGCAGCGTATGGTACAATTTTCATTGCATTTCTTTTCATTCTAGTGCCCCTTGGCTTCGAGGACAAGATTATACAGACCTAGCAAATAGCTTGGAAGAAATATATGTGTAAGTTTGGGACTGTGGAATGTAGTAAAACGAGACAGTGTATTTTCAGTTTCATGCCTTTGCTCAGTGTAGGCTTTTGAAGTACCTGCGTGAACTAGGAGTTGTGAAGTGATAAAAGAGCAAGTTTCTTTTATAAATCTAACAGTTAAAGATGCTGTGTAGTTACTAAACATCTTGCAGGAAAAAAAATTGTGTTAAACTCTGAGAAATTTATGTTGTTTAGACCTGGTGTTCTAATAAGGATAGAAGCCTTCATTTTGACTCTTGAGAGAATAGATTCCATTTAGGATCTATGAGATTGTTCATTGATTGGTGCTATGAAATATGAGATTTTTACATTGGAATGGTAAAGCACAGGATGTGAAAATATATGTTTGTGTCTTGGAGTGTAAGTGGCATTAACAGTTTTTCTCAAAAGCTAAGGGGTAAGTAGGTTTTGAAACAACGTGCAGAATCTATTAACTGAAATCTGGAACATCACAGACTTTTATTATCACAGTGTGGAGCTAACAACAAGGCATAATGAATGCCTGACAATAAACAGAGCGTTTAGCAATACTTAGATTACATGGGTTTGAATTGCTGTGAAATCGGGTTAGTAAACGTAGTAATTTTATATGGTTTATTTATTTATTTCAGATCCCAAAGATAATATAAAATAAATGAAATTAAAACATATCATAAGGAAGCACAGTCATGCCCCAGATAGTGAAATCTGAACATCTTATATAAGAAATGTTTTTTTAATGCCATGGGGAAGAGAGCACTTAGCTTGCATAAGGGTTTTTTCTCTAATTACTCAGTTACTTTGATTAACTAGGCTTCTTAGCTAATTAAGCAACAGATCATTTAAGCAATTTGAAGTGTTAAAAATGCACAAGGATTTTAAGTGAAGAGTTCTATGGGATGATATTCACCACATTGTTCAGCAGCAAGGACAGAGATTGTCCTTAATGCTGTCCAGATTCCAAGGATTTGTTGGAGACTGTACCACAGTTAGAGCAGCTATAGGTGGTTCTTTAAATGTCCTGAGCATCTAGAGTGAGTTGGCACATAAGGACTGTGAGCATGGTTGTGAAGCACTTTTTGTTTGGTTTTGTTCCCCCCTTGCAGTCCTGTAAGCTGTTACACTGTGCTAGTGAGTCCCTTGCAGCTCCCTTCTGTCTGTCTCAGCTGCTGTTCAGAGCCCTCCACAGTTAGAGCAGCTATAGGTGGTTCTTTAAATGTCCTGAGCATCTAGAGTGAGTTGGCACATAAGGACTGTGAGCATGGTTGTGAAGCACTTTTTGTTTGGTTTTGTTCCCCCCTTGCAGTCCTGTAAGCTGTTACACTGTGCTAGTGAGTCCCTTGCAGCTCCCTTCTGTCTGTCTCAGCTGCTGTTCAGAGCCCTCGTGTCACTTCTTTTAGGAAGTGAACGCGTTTGTACTTTAGGCCATGCCTGTCGTTTTAGGCTGTTTAAAAAACTGGAGTAGTCACTGATGTGTACAGGTTTTGTGAAAGCCTTTTATCTATTCAATGTCTGAATGGCTGTCAGATAAACAGATACTCTGCATCATTCACACTGCATGTCTGACCGGGTTTCAAGTCCCTAGTGGTCTAAGTTGTATAGTTCTGCAGTCTAAACCAGTATGAACTATACTGTGAATTGTGTCTTCTTAAGGCAGAAAAAGTGGATGATTATGCATCAAAAGTATGTTTTGGGAGGCAGAGAGTTCTTAAAAATGTAACAGATGTTTAAGTTTGGTTTTCATTGAGTTTATATCTTCCTGGATATTTGTCTGGTTAAGATTCGGACTCAATAGAAAGCTTTGGTTCATGATTTAGGCACAAGTGACCAGAAAAAATACCAGCATAGAAAGATAACCTTTCAGACTAAGTGTAATTTGCAACTATTCAGAAACTGAAATTGGGTTATAGCTGGAGAAATTACTATTCACTTGTGCAAAACTGAGAAATCATACTCATTGTCTAATCTCTCTCATTCCGTCACTGAAAAAATATAAGTCTTAGGTATGAGAGGAGTGCTTCTGTACATGAAGCACTGTGAAATCAGGGTGTTGAATTGTTCTGCAGTCTGTCCAGATTTTGAAGACAGAGCTGCAAGTTTATAAATTCCTTAATTTTGCTTGAATATTTTTCTTAAAATATGTATGTTTATTTGAATTTGATTGTTTCCAGTAGTAGTGCTGTGCACGTTAAGCAAAGTAGGAGTTTAAAGGTGTAATTTTGTCACTTGCATGGTGCCCAGATGGTGGCAGTAAGAATAAAATTAATGAGAAACCATGAGCTACCTACAGCCCTAGATCTTTAGTTTTGTTTTGGAGACAAGCATGTACAGTTCATAAACATAATAAAATAAAATTGTGAAGACTCCTTGCAGGACACCATTTTAAATGTATTTTGAGTTCTTTGGGTCCTGCTGCACATTAAGGAAGCATTTCTTAACTCCAAATATGCATACATAAAATGTCTTCATCCCATCCTACCTCAGTACCTTACTACACACCTGTGCCCCCTGACTCAGGACTCCTGGATCTAAATCTTTACCTCACTGACCTATAGGACTGCTTGTTACCCAGACTGTAGTGTGTCAGTGCAAAGCTCCGCTGTGTCGGCTGGCACGGACCTACTATCACAGTCCACCACTAACACAGTCAGCTGTGTTGATGAAGAGAGAGTCCCCTACAGCCACAGAGCAGCTGAAGGATCTCACCACTGGCAGTGCAGTGTCTTTTGTAGAGGAAACTGATCCAGAGCAAGCTCTAAGGCTAGACATCGTAGCTTAGGATTCTTTCGAATATACTGAGGTCTGTTCAACTCTCTCTTCTCACTGTTGTTTTCCCTTTTCTTAGTGGTCAGTTAGTTTCTGTCAGTTGCCTGTTTTCTGCCAGCGTTGGTGCTTTTAGTGTTAATAAATAAATAAAGCATGCCACAAAGAGAGTGTATAATGATGCAGATATCATGTGTTTCACCCAGTGAACTACTGAGACAGAACTTTCCACAAGCCTGCTTAAGCTCTTTATCTCATTAGCTTATTATGTTCTATTTCTGTGTGTGTGAAATCTGTATGTTATTTGATGTGCTTTCCAAGTGAAATCTGCAAAAATGATTCTTCATTTACTGTGAGTTTTAACTTCCAGGCAGAACCTTGGTGAAAGCATACTATACTTATGGGTGGAGAAGATACGAGAAGTTCTGGTAGACAAGGCACAGTCTTCAGATCCAGGTACTTCAGAAAATAAATGGGGTTATCATTCTACTTCTTGTTCCACTATAAAGTAAGATTTCAGTGCAAGTTCAAGTTTATGCCCAGTTTTGTATTGGATCTAAATACCAGAAAACAGTCTCCAGTGCCAAGGCTTTTTTTTTTACAGTGATGGCTTCCCTTTTTAAAAAGCCGAAGGGAAAAGAAGGAGGGGGGTGGCCTTGAACTAAAACAAGGTCCTTAGTTCTGTCAGGAATGAAATTACATGAAAGGAGAGTACTGCACACAAGTACATTATGCATTGTCCTCTGTTCTGCTGAGGAATTATTCCTATCAATAATTTATTTCTGGTGTTGAGTGCACTGTTGGAGGATTGGGATTCAAGAGCAAGTATACTTCAGGGGAATATGCAGATGAGTGACCAAGTATTCCATCTTAATTGCATTTTACTATATTGGGATGAGAAGTACATTGTCACTAGAGTTTCAGTGATTCTTGTGCTGTTACTCTGAGTTTGTGTAAATTCACAGTTGTTCTTTCAAAAAATGGTGGATTTTTTGTGCATCAAAATGCTAAACTGCTATGAAATGCATGAGTGACTTGTGTATGCACATGTAACAAAAGCAAACAGAAGTACTCTTCTGTGTCATGAATGTTGGCTTAGTCATGTGAGGAATAAGAGACTGAAGAGGGGAAAAATTAGATTTTCACTGTTTTGCTTTGTGGTAAGGTCTAGTTATAGCCTTTCAATAAACTCTTCATTTTGTTGCTACATCACAGACACTTAAGTAATTTTTCATTGATGTGACTGAAGAAGTGGATAGGAGACTTTCTTAGCTCATTCGGCCCTCTGGTTACTACCCACTGCTAGTAGTCCAGGTTGGCAGTGATGATATTAATGAAAGAGGCATTAGGGTATTCAAAAAAGATTTTGATAAACTGGGCAGAACCCTAGCCATGTGTGATATTTCTTCTTTTGTTATTGACTTGGTTTTTGTATGTTCTATTCATGAAGGAAAACAGGATTTTGGGAAACCCAGAGTACATGAAACATGTCAAGAGAGTTGTTTCAAATCTAATGTCTTTACAACCTCATGGAATAGCATTGAGCAATAGCTCTATGTTTTCCCCAAAATGACCAGTAAATAACTGGAGTTTTTGTGAAGCATCAGCTCATTTTGGTTGCTAAATTCAGATTAAATTAAAGGTAGCATTGTAAATGTTTAATGGAAATAGTAAACATTATTGTTCTTTACTTCTTGTTACTTAGTATTGAAACAGAAGATCTTATGCCAGGATCTCATAGCACGAGTATTGTCTTGCTACTTCTAAGGAAGATTTTAATTCATACTGGGCTGAGTGTTTTGGGGGTTTGTTGTAATTAATGTTACTATTCTGCAGTCCATAATTGGCAACCTGTCCTGAACTGAAAAAACAGATTTTTGAGAAAGAGTTTGAAATTTTGTTCTGCTTGTCTCACAAAATAAAGTAGAATAAGTTCTACTACTTGTGTCTTAATAGAACCAGATATTAAGAAAACCACTGAAGAAGCTGATGAAGATGATGGAGATGATTTTCTCCTAGACTATCAGGCCATTCAGGAAGATACAATTAAAATGTTAAATTGCATGACATCTGAAAGTCAGGAAGGTAAGAATTATGCTCTTGTTAATTCTGTTGAAATAGAGAGGCCTGAAGATTTCACTTTTCTACTCAGCTTTAGAGTAAAATCAGTAGCAATAAAATGTTAATGAAATTTAATAGCTGTCGTTAAGAACATATTTTTGGTGGTTCTGATGTCATCTTGGGTACTTCGCTTTAACAAATCCCTTTTTTAAAGTAGAGGCATTCTTTACTTATGTAACCATATAGACTGTTTCCACACTCTTAAAAGAAAACTGGCACTTGTTTGTTTGTGACCAACAGATGAAGAACTGCCATCCATCCATCATGGAAACCCAATCACAGATCGAAGGAGTACTTTCCAGGCACATCTGGCTCCAGTGGTGACAACCAGACAAGTTAGTAGAGATCTGTTCTACTCTTTTTGCCTGTACTTTGAGCTTCACAAAATATTACTGAAATACATGAGATTTGCCAAAAATGTTTGTCTGTGCATCTTTGTGTGCTAGTATTGTCTGAATAGTCATCGGTTTCTCACTTCCACTATCAGCTGAATATCTCTGCAATGCTTCCTGCTATTCTTTACAATTATGTGCATTAGATGTAAGAGAATAAGAACATGGTAATTTTAAAATTAGTTTGTAAATCTTTTCCCTCCTTCAGAAAGGAATTCTATTGAAAAACACACTTGGATCATGCATAAATAAATCTTTATTGGGACCTAATTGAGGGGTGTTTGGAGTTACTTTGTACATCACTTTGCATCTATTATCATCAGCCTCCTTTGATCATCCCTATTCAATGGGGAAACTATCCATCTTTTCCTGTTATTAGCTGAGAGTTAAACCTTGAGAGGATTTTCCTCTCTTTATACAACTTTAGGTTTTATTTTAAGGATTTTTGGTAAGGGATATTGTCAAATGCTTTTTGAAATTCCAGGTAAGCTAGGCCTACTGCATGCTCAGTGACTGTGAAAGAATGTTGACAGATTGACAGGGTTTTGAGGCTTATTTCTCTGTACAAAACCTGCAGTGTCTGTGGGTTTGGGGTTTTTTTGCGTGGGATTTTTTGGTTTTTTTTTTTTCTTTTTTTCTTTCCCCTCATTAGTTTGCCTGGGATGGATGTAAGACTTGATCTTTAAATCCCTGCATCCTTTCTGGAGCACTTCGACCTTTCAGATTCACATATACTGTACATTAATTTAGGGTTTTGTACTGCAGCTGTATCTTCTTTAAATAATTCTTTTATGTATACATTATATATGAACTGTATTGCTTTAGAAAGGTAAGAAATGGTAATCATTGGCTTAATGTAATTTTTTCATTTTAATATACTCTGCCCCTTTCATCATGATTTATGAGTCAGATTGTTCCTTCATACGGGGAAGTCTGTACCCACAGACACAGGTTTGCAAAAGGGCAGATTTGTATCAAGAAATATTACTCACTTAAAAAGAAGCTTAGTAATTTCCTCTTTGCATGCAAAGACATTCCTAATTTCTTCTTTCATGGCGCTTTTTTTTTTTTTTAAAACACACCATGTACTTAATCAACCTGGGAGTTTCCAGTTAAGACTTACTAGTATATGGTTAGTATAAAGATAGAGCAATTCCCCCAATATTTGGGGAAATTCATCTTCTTTCACAGAGTCTTGCTGTGCAGTGTGAGGTGATTGGTCTTGAGACTGCAGGGAAGCTTTACTGTGGTGTGGACTAATTTTTCTGAAAGAAAGTCAAAACAGATGAGGACTGGAGCAAGCACTGCACCTGTAGTGAAAGCTGGCTGCGTTACCAGCTGGACAGGTCAGTAGGTGCCCATAATACTTTATCTGTGTATTTTGTGTGCTGCAGTGATATTCATTGATATTTTAAAACCATGTAGAGGTTGCCACGTGAATGTCTCTATTGAGTGGGACTGAGAACTGATCTATTGTTTCAGCATCTTGTGTCTTTTATGAGTAGGTGCCTCGTTGGTGTGTAGAGAACTACATCCCTAACTTCCCTAACACAGGAATAGTAGAGAAAGGAACGGGATTAAAAAGAAGCTCAAGAGAGAGCTACAGGATAAAGGAGAACTTGCTTAGTCGTAAAACATGTCTTGGAGCTTCATTGCTAGTACAGACACATAATGAATCTTGAAAGTATATTTTGAGGAACCTGGTAGCTGGCAAATAAGTAATGTTAATGGTGATGATCATATGACCTGTACCCTAAGTCCATGTATTGAAATGTATTGTCCATTTTTATGAAAGTGTATTAAGTAATGTGTTGTCTTTCTATAGTATTTAAAATAAGAAGGTCTCTGAAGCAATGTTCTCCATTAATAAGAGGAGTTTTTTCATTGATGTATCTTATATTTGAGGTGATTTTTGTTGTCAGTTGAATTTCTTGAAGAAGAACTGGAAATAGCACAGTATAGCTATGACAGATATTAAATGTGTCTATTGATTACTCCTCAGAGACATTTTCCTTTTGCCTGGAAGGCAATTTACTTGCCAGGCATGTTTTCCCAAGCTTTCTCAACTTGAGTATTATGTACTAAAATGATGTCTTAATCAAAAGCTCTGCTTTTTCCTAGACCATTGGAAAGGATTTAACAATTGCTGGCTTGTTTAATTAGAAAATGAACTGATAGATAAATGTTTTGAATCTGGTACTTCTTAGGAGCAGAGAGATGGACATTACAGGAATCTCTGTTTTCTGGGAAATATTGACACTTTGAGACTCCTAATAGGACATTTCCTTTTTTTATTGTTCTTTCTGTGAAGTGGAAACTCTGGGAAAAAATATGTTTGAGGAAAAACTCGAAATGTAGAACTTTTTAAACATCACGTTTTTGTGAAACAGATAAAAGCAGTGTATAATGCGAAAATGTATGTCAAGTTCTGTTCTATTCCAGGTTAATCTTAGAATCGAAAAAGTCAGCTGTAATTGATACTTAATACCAATTAAACATATTTTCTGGATCTTATTGTCTCTCTTGTTTAGTAAAGTGATTTGACACTCCTTCAGCAATAACATGAATGTGCACAATGTACAAATTCAAGGAGCAGCTGTTTTCAGTATCCCAGAAACATTACTTGAAACAAACATGAGGGTATTGAGAAGCTGCTCCTTGAGTTATATCACACTGAATATTTAAAATCAATGCATGAAATTACTTCGTTATAGTACTAAAGAGGTTTGTTTAGCAGTGATACTGAGATGGTGTGTATGAAATCCCTGTTATAAAAGGAAGGCTTTTTTCTTGTTTTTTCAAAGGTGAAAAGAGTTCTTGAAAAGTTATACGAGAACAAGAAAATTGCGAGTGCTACCCACAACATATATGCATACAGGTGAGATGCAAGTTACGATTTTCTTTTTTTTAGTATTCTTTGACAAATGAGTGCAGGACATGAGAAAGAAATTCCTTCCTATTAAATTCTTTGTATTAAAAGAAATTCCTTGCTATTAAATCTTTATGGGAATAGGTTTCTTATTTGCATGGTAAACGTTGCAGGCTTCATTTTGAATTAGGGGTCAAGAAAGTAGAACATAGCATAGGAAATAAGATAGTAAAGCAGCATTAGGAAGAGTAATGTTTAAAAAAGAAGGATAAGTGGGTTTGAACATGTGTTGGTATATTTTATATAGTATGTGTGAGCATGGAAATGCTACGTCATCCTGAACTAAATGGTTTTCACTTGGGTGAAGTAACTTTTTTCCCCCCCAACCTTATATGTAGCAGTAGCTGGAAATGTTCAGTTGAAATAAGAGTCGAAACAGAAAGCCTGATGCAGACATCTGGCATATGAAGTTTCAGCTGAAATACGAGAAACTTCAGGGAAAATGAGAAACAGGTAAAAAAGAGTTTGGCAGTGATCTGCCTCTGGCAACTTCTGTGAACGTAGCTTATATGAAATGAATTGGTCCCAGTCCAGAGAGTGATGTAGGTTTTATGAGGACTGTAAGTGACAGTCAAAGGAAGCCTTTTTATTACTGGAGGAGCCAGTCATTTGGAAAAGCATGTATAGATGCTGATCGATTCATGCCCATCCTGCTGTGATTCCAATGAACCATGAAATGAGAGCAAGTGAAAGCTTATTTTATGAGAAAGTAAAAGCTTCTACCTGAGTTAAAAGGTTTCTGTAAAGAAGAGATTTCTGTTGTTGCAGATGGTGAGCTGGCTTCTTTCACTCATACTATCCAAGTGCACTTCAAAACAAGCAACAGACACATACTCACTGCTTCCTATTTGTCATCTAGTACCAGAAGCCTCTTTCTCATTGTGTCACTTGTGTATTAACCAAGTTTGGAAGTTATGAAATCAGTTGATTTGGTCTTCAATCAGTAGACCTTTGAGCATTTCTTCTGGAAAATTAGACCTGGGCAGCTGTCCTTTATATGAAACAATACACCCGAAAGTTTCCTGGAATGCCCCCTGAGGTAGGAGATGACATGGAGAATCTGAAGGCAAATTTCAGTAGCAGTAGTTTCACTTTGCTGCTGAAATACAGACCTAACCTATTATTCACAATGTTTTTGTCCAAGTTCTTCCAGCTTAGGGGTTTGTACCACGATTTCAGCCTCTATCTGATAGACTTGGTTTCAGCTACATGTAATTACTAGGCTAACAACCTAAGGATTTTTCTGAGTAGGGACTTTGCACTGGTAATGACTCTGGAGTTGACCTGAAGTAGCTAAAGTCTGTGTAAAAGCTTCTCAAAACTTGCTCTTCTGTACAAATAAAGATTTGTGGTTTACCCTAAGCCTCATCCTGTTTTCATGTAAATGCCCTTAGTAGAGAAGTAGGGTTGATACACATGTATGAAAGATCTTTATTAATCATGTAAAAATGTTAGTTGATTGGTATTTTTTTAAATCTATTTTATGGTTTTTTTTATTCTTTTCAAGAATATACTGTGAAGATAAACAGACATTCCTACAGGATTGTGAAGATGATGGAGAAACAGCAGCAGGTGGACGTCTTCTTCATCTTATGCAGGTTATAGAAATTAATCTTTCACTTCTGGAAATCTTGAAAAGATTTAAAAAATCATTACAATGTAAATAAACCTGTAGAAGATTATTTTAATTCTTGCTCTGCCTGCAGCCGAACAGATGAAAAAACACAGACTGCAGCATTTTCAATTCTTGGATCATAGAAACAAGTGGTGTTTCATAGGTAGTAGTAATAGTTTGAATGGGTTGAAAGATAGTTAAGTCCTGTGCTTACTATGTGGTGTAAGGTATATAGAAATGAGGACTGGAAGCAGCTGACTGAGATAGCAGCTGACCTGTGCTCAGCCTGTCGTGTGGTTTCCTCGAGTATGCATAGTAAAAGTGACATGTATATCAACTTGCAGAGTAGAATTTCAAGCACAAGAGGTAGTGGGAGTGAAGGGGTTAAGTTGCTTTGATCATTTAGCCTGTTTTGTTGTGCTGTTTCCAATTCTGGGTCCATAGCCCTCATACTCACATATATTTTAGTTTTCTCCTGTTGAAATAATAATCCCTCAGCAAAGGCGCTACTGAATGTGAGTTGAGGTTGATAAACTTTGTTCATGATGCAAGCCCTAGTAAATAAAATACCATAGCTAGGGACAGCTGGGTACATCTTAATGCTGTGCCTCAAGTCACTCAGCTATATGGGCAGGCTAATTTCTGCTTTTGATTTCTGTTTCTGGATGTCCCCTTCACAACAGGAGTTTTCTTTTCCCATGTTTTGCTTGCTTAGTGTGTTGTCCTCTTATTCCTGGAGACTCCTCGCCCTCCCTGCCCGCCGCTTCCTTTTTTTTCTGAAAAAAATATAATGGATTGAAATATTTCCACATTTTAAATTCGGAACTTTTTCAAACTTCCTATGTAACTCAAACCAGACTTGGGAAGGAAAACTTAGGTTATGTAATATATGCAAGTAAATGTGCTAAATGTGAAAACATTGCTATGAAGATAATGTAAATAAACAATTTGGCAGTTACTGTCCCTCAGTTTGTTCTGAGCTTATAAGCATTTTCCCAGCATGTTAATATATACTTTTGAAAGCTGTCAGACTTAGAGTGTCTAGACACTTAATATTCCATAAAAATCCAGTTAGAAAGTGGCATTTCAAATGTGTGTGTCTAAATTATATGAATCATTGCTCTCCATCTGTAGCCCTAGTTAGTGGGACTATTTCTGTTTTAGAAGAGTACTACTGCAGGGATCAGAAAAGTGCAGTTTTCAGCCATAGAAAAAGATTAAAATAGTTTATGGGCTGATTTCTAGATGCTCCTAGATCTTGTAGTTTTTCTGTTACAAGCACTTAGGACATATTATATGGGTATGAAAATTAGGTGATCTTAAACATTTACTGTTGCTGTACTTAGAGTCTTTTTCTGCAATAGAAATCTAATCTTGTTTCAGACAAACCTAGCACTTCAGTCAAGACAACACTTTCTGGTACCATCCTTTTTACTGTGAATGTTTGCTGTACATATACTTTATGGCCAGTGCATGAATGTAGAATGGAAAATGCCTGTCCCAGAACCTGCCCCAATCCTTTTTCTTTTTCATGATCCTTTTCATTTTTAAATTCTAAGAATATTTCTGTTTTCACAAACAATCTTGGATTCTTCTAATAGTATTGTTCAAATTAGTCAAATATGTGCTTTTTTCTCCTTAATGGAGACGATTAATGGTTGTTAATATGCACACAGTACAGTACTAGCTTATGGCATTTTAGGGATCCATATGTGCCCTGGCTGTTATTAGCCTTATCCGCCAACACTTCCAAAAATGTGGATAGACAATCTGCTTAGTAACAGAGGGTCTCTGGAAATAATAATTGATCATATCAAAGAATAAGAAATGTAATTTAGTAATTTTCCTGTTAAGTAATGCCTGAAGCCTTTGACACATGGATGAGCAGCTCTAGCACATGAGAGCTTTGCACCCTTTCTGAGGGATACATTGGCTCATTTTACTTTGGAATTTACCTTGGACTAGGAGCTTGGAGAGGGAAACTTTCCACAACAGTTGACGTCATTATTTGTTACCCTTTGGGAACCTATGTATGATACAGACCTGACTGTAAGATATTCTTAAAAATACAAGATAATAAACATTTTTGTGTTAAAATTGGTGTTAACGGTAAAACTAGTTCAATTAAAAATACCAACTTTTATTTCTTTCTGTTATTCACAGATTTTGAATGTCCACAACGTGTTAGTTGTGGTGTCACGCTGGTACGGAGGTATTCTCTTAGGACCAGATCGTTTCAAACATATAAACAACTGTGCAAGAAATGTGCTTGTGGAATATGACTACGTACCTTCAGTGGTAAGTTGCTGCCACCTAGAATGGGAGCATTGCCATGTGAACTGTGTGAATTGTCACTTTTAGATGAAGCCAGAAGAAAAGTAATATGACCTCTGTCGTCCTCGGGTTGCTTTGATGCACTGGCAGTAAGCATGGGGTCAGTGCAAAGGCACCTGAAGAACTTTCAAAGAAACTAATGACATGTTTTGTAAGTGTGAGATGAGCAACAAAAGAGTGGCAGCAGCTGAGGGCATTGATTCAAACACAAATTTGAGGGTTGGGAGAGAATGGGAAGGGGAAATACCTCTTTTTGTGTTCAGAAAATTGGAAGCTGCCACTTCTTATGCTTCCCTGTGCCCCCAGTTCTAGTGTGTAGGCAGACTGAGCTTGGGAATCACTGTAACTAGTAGGCATGTTAGAAATGGAAAGCTTTGTTAGTCTCAAGTTTTCAGAATTAAAGCTGATAAACTACATTTTTAAAAAAATATAGAAGAATTCAAGCAAAGTAACGTTACTGGTACAGAAAAGGTTATGGGAAAATGTTCCAAGAGAGCTTAAATAACTCAGGAGACAAAGTTCCAAATGACTTTAAATGGCATTTTACTTGTTAAGAGATTTAGGTCATTTAATAATCTAATATTTTTCAACATTTCTACATCCTCAGAGCAGAATATCAGATAAGTCTATGTACAGTATAGTATCTAATAGGTAACAACAGCAAGTTTCAGATAGTAGAAAAGAAGTACTAAAGGATAATTGGAAAGGTTGGAAAGGTATGCAGCTGTCAGTTTTCCTTTTTATATTAAAATATTTCAGATTGATATGACTGAAAGCTGAGCCTTCTTCCCTATTCTTCCCTCTGCGTGTTTCAGTCACTTCCTTTTTGCAGTTTAGAGGTGTTTATATGTATTTGGTGATTCACCTTCTTGGCAGTTTATCAGTGTTTTCTTCTTTGAAAGCATGAATCATATAATAAGAGGAATGATTTTTAAGCATTTATCCTCCTGAGAAGGTTTAATACCAAAAATTACTTGTTTTTTCTATTTTTGACACCTTAAGTCAGACTGTATTTTTTTACTGAGTATTAACAAATGTTTTGTTACCAGTGTCCATCAGAAAAATAACAGAACTTACTATAGATGTGACACTTGAAAAAAATGCTCTTTTAGCTAACTCTCTTCAGAGTAGCAGAGTTCAAATAATCTCTTAGAGTCCATTTCCCTACCATGCGCAAGTGATGGAAGACAATAGATTAAAACATTCCATGTTCTGTCAAATGTAGTGGCAGAGTCCTTTACCAGTTTGGGGAGTGTTTGCAATGAATGCCTGCTGAAGAAAAGTCTCGTTTTTCAGAACTAGCGGTCAGAGTAAACTGTACATTACAGTGTTGATCCAGCAAGACTGGCTGAACTTTGTTTTTCTCAGTGTAGGTTCATTTCACTTAGAGAAACGAAGTGGTTTTAGTGTCCTGATGCTTGGTATTTCTCTTCATGAGGCACATCCAGACTAAAAGAAGTTCTGCAGTATAGTGCTATGGAACTATTCCTATACTGGTAACCACTCCTTGAGTGGAAATGACTGAGATTGTTTTTCCATTATGTACTTCTGTTGGCATAGCAATGTCTATAATTTTGCCATTGCTGAAGGCAGAAATTTCTAAATAACAAGATAAGCTGACAAATTAATGAAACTCAGTGTGTAAGTATTATACAACTCAAAACAAAAGCCCAGTGAACTATGAACATTTTATATTAAAAATAATTCTCATGTGTGACCTTGAGAGAATACTCATAATTTACAAGAATGTTGTTTAAATTTTGAAATGCTTGTTTTTCGTTTCAGGAAGACTCATCTAAACAAGCAGGAAAGAGCAAAAAGACAAGGAAGGACAAGAAGAGAACAGAACACTAATTTATTTTTTTAAAACTTTAAAAGATCATTTTGCACATATTTATACAAAGAAAACCTGGACCTTATTGCCTTATATAACAGACATGTTGTATTCAGAAGAGAATTTAGTAAAGCTATAGATACATTTTTGTCTTGTTTTGTGATTTCTTCTGCTGTTCTGAAGTAGAGCTTAGACTCAAGTTTTCTGTTTGTTATACATTTCATCTTCTTGTTATGAGGACATTGCAGCATCTGAAACCATTACCCCATCCCACCCTCTCCCACCGAGCAATGGTTCTCTAGTTGAAAATGTGGATTTCTCAACTTCTCCATTTCTAGGTTCAAACTCAAATACCTGTCTTGTGTTAGTAATTGAATTCCCTAGTTTGTTGTATTGAGGGTAAGACTTAGTCACACACCAGATCACTGGACTTTGGAGAGCCTGATCCTGCCTATGCAGTTTTTGATTATGCTAGACAGGGCCAGCTTGGTGATGCAAGAAAGGCTAAACATGGGCAATGAGCTAAGGATTGTGAAGGAATTACTTCAGAATTTATTTGAGGATTGTTCTGTGACAATTGGGACTATGGGAATCTGTTGAAAAGCTGAGGATTAAGTGTTGCATAATTAAAGGAATCAGTAATTTCAGCAAAATACATGGGGATTTTGAAATAGTGTTACATCCAGTAGAGAACATATAAATGTTAGGAAGTGACTTCTGTTGATGTAGAGTGGGAAAAAAAGCAAGTGTTATTGATATGGTCACAATGACTTGAATCTTCTAGTCTTTTATTAATAGCTTTCAGACTTCAATACATTAAAAAAACAAAAAAGGGAGAATCTTTTGTCAGTTAATTGTCATATTGCTATTTAGATGAGATTAAATATTTTTTTTAACATCCCCTTGATATCTTCCATTTGGGGAGGATGGACTTTAATGATCTGTTGGGTCTTGTCTTTTTTTCCCAAGTTTTTTTCTAAATTTTGTGGTCTGTTAATCACCAGCTTAGTCACAGGTGCTTTCTTGGATCAGGTACACCTTGCGCAGTTTGCTTATATAGCAATGTCAGAGCTGTGACTGTTTTTAATTGCATTTCTTCAGTGTCACTTATGTAGTTTAAAGATGTGTTTGTAAGACTTATTTGACCACCAGTTCAGTATACATCTTTTTGCCAATATGTTCTTACCCTGAGTTTCTCATTATAGTTCTCCAAGCATGGGTACTCTGGAAAACCTTTCTCAAGGCAAACTTCATCCAGTCAAAGTAACTACTTCAGAGTTTGAGAGAGCAACAAAGATACTCCTTAGCAATTCCAGTAACTTAAAAGCATGCCATGATTTTAAAAAACCCTGCTGATTCCTGCTTATTTCCTTATTATTATAAGGAAATATTATTTCCTTATTATTTAATAAATTCCTGATTTATTAGAACAATTTTACAGTTACATTACCTTGTGTGCATAGCAAAGCTCTTTTGAGTTCAGCCTTAGCATCTGTACTTGTGATACCAAAATTGCTTTTCTTGCAGGAAAGGAGATCCATACTGCATATATAGTAGTGTACTTGCTGGATCATACAAGTATTTCTTGTTCATAGTTTGTCTTATGGATACTCTTTTAAAGTAGAGATTTTAGCATTCACTTCCAGTACTTTATTGACTTAAGTATTACTAAGTTTCTGTTGTTTTTCTGAGAGTTTGAGATGGTAGAAATTAATGTGGGAAGCAGGTGAATTTTGAGTTCTGCTCCAGCCACCCAAGATACATTTCCCTTCATGGCAACGCATGCTCTTTCTCCAAAGAGCATCCTTTAAGCTTTGAATGCTCGAAATCAGCAAGGGATTCTGAAGGTCTGAACTTTTGGGTGTTCAGTCTGAGGTATGTGAAAGTTAACTATCTGTTTATAACTTTTTTATTGCCTTTTTTTTAATAGAAAATAAGGATCCTTTTCCCCAAGAATCTCATGTGTCAGTGTTGTGTGTTAGCAAAAACTAAAACCCCAAAATGGAAGAAAGAAGTTGTTGATAACCACTGGCTGCATAAATAAAACAGACCATAGAGGTCATCTGCTCAGTGAGCAAAATGAATCCTCTGTCCTTTAAAATGTCTGAAAACAGACCATGAAACTGGAAACATGTTTGTAATTTCACACCGTGTCTTTCAGAGAGAATGTGAAGTGCTGGCTAACTGTCTTGTGGACCCTTTTGATTGGAGAAGTTACTTTCTCTTCCTATTTTTATTTGTAAGCATTTCCTAAGTTTAAGCTTCC
>NW_008683443.1:0-13558 GCF_000695815.1 Acanthisitta chloris | reverse complement strand
AGAGATTACAAAAACAACTGGCAACAACTCTATTAACTCCATTAGAGCATTATTTTTAATCTTAAACTGAATCAGCAGAGCTAAATTTTTGTTATTACATATTGTAAATTTGTGTAAGACATATTCCCTACTTGTGGAAGAGTTAAAAATATCTTAATATGTCAAAAAAATGAAGACTAATCTAGCATTAATTTATACCTAAAGTACAGTTGCCTGTCATAAAAATATGTCAAGAATCAAACACTAGCAGTGGATTGTGGCTTCTGTTTTGTCTTTTTGATCACTGTCTCTTTATTTTATTATTTTTGCTTTGCTACCTGGGCTGTGTCAAAAGGAGTGTGGCCAGCAGCTCAAAGGAGCTGATTCTTCCCCTCTACTCAGCTCTTGTGAGATCCCACCTGGAGTACTGCATACAGTTCTGGGGTTCCCAACATAAGAAGGACATGGAACTGTTTGGGTTAGTCGGAGGAGGCCACGAAGTTGATAAGAGGACTGAAGCATCTCTCCAGTGAAGACAGGCTGAGGAATTTGGGGCTGTTCAATCTGGAGAAGAGAAGGTTGCATGGAGAACTCATAGCAGCCTTTCAGTGTCTGAGGGGGCTACAGGGAAACCGGAGAGGGACTCTTCATTAGGAACTGTAGTGATAGGACAAGGAGTAATAGGTAAAAATTGAGAGGAGGGAAATTTAGATTAGATATTAGGAAGAAATTCTTTGCTGTCAATTCTTTACTGTAGAACAGGTTGCCCAGGGTGGTTGTGGATGCTCCAACCCTTGCAGTGTTCAGAGCCAGGTTGGATAAAGCTTTGAGCAACCTGGTCTAGTGGGAGGTGTCCCTGCCTATGGCAGGGGAGTTGGGACTAGATGATCTTCAAGCTCCATTCCAATCCCTTAATATTCTATGATTCTATTCTGCAAATGAATCAGGAGTAGAGCTGAAAGCAGATTAGTTACTACAGCACCACAGTCTTCTACAAGGTAGTATCAGAATGATTTATTTTAATTTGTGTCTCCAACTTAAGTGACCTGACCAAGGGTTTGTATCTGCCCTTTGATAGGGGAATTTTGCTAGCCAAGTGCCTTCTGAAGAACTGCTAGGTGATTTCTCTGTCAGAGACTTCAGGTAGAAGAGCTTTAATGAATTCAAGGCAGTTGTGCAATGGAAAAGGACTGTTATTCTTACAAGCTTACAAGTGGCAATGAGACATATGTCTGACGTATATCTGAAAATTTTCCATGCTGAAACATAAAAAGGTCACATTTTTAAAATTTACTGTCCTTAACTTTAAAAGTGAAGATAATTGTCTTTTTTATTGCAGCATAGCAATTCTGGACTGTTTATAATTTCTTGATACTGCAGGTAATTCAGGTGGTGCTTCTACAGTTTTGTATGTGTTCTTTTCTAATGCCTGGGGAAGAAGGAAGGGAAGAGAAAGCTGGAACATTTACTTGTGGATCTGTTTGGTGTATTCATCTGTGCTGTGCATTTATTGCCTATCATGCCTATTTGAATAAAAATGAAAATCAGCAGTTTACTATCTGCTTGATTTTTCTAGCTAGAAATGTGTTCTAGACTGATACAATCATAGCCACATACAGAAAAAAAAAGAGAAAATTCTACAAAAAGCTTACATAGTGGATCTTCTGTTAAACCTCATTTATACTGCTGATGGTTTTTCTGCAAAAAATAAATGCTGACTGATGTAGATTATGTTCTGGATGTGAACAGATGAGTTACATGACATCATGGTGTGTGCAAAATAGGTCTGTGATGTTGGAGGTACATTCACAAGGCACATGAATGTAGCATCCATATTTGTAGCTGCTTTGCTACACACAGGCTTTCCAAGAATAGTGTGAAAGAGTTGGATATCCAAGATTTCAAGAAACCAAGTTAGATCTAAGTTGACTCCAAGATGGAGTGCTGAGGGAGGGAGATGGAAAAGAATTGGGTAGCTATATACTCTTAGAAAGCAGCCCAAGATTTGAGCCATTTGGCAAGGTCAGATGTTTCGCATGAAAAACACTGAAGCTGCCGAGTCTCTTCTTGTGGCTGAAGAGTATATGGGTAGAGTGCTCAACTAGTGTGAATCCTGTCTTCAACTTGATTTTAGAGGCTGTGAAATCTGTCTTGCTTGATTCCCAGATGAGTTAACTCACTGTACCTTGGAGAGTGTAGCTTTCATTGTTTTCCACTGACATAATTAATGCAGAATTTCCCTCAGATTTTGAAAAGTTTGCTAAGCACTGACTTCCTCTTGGAGCCGAGGAAACTGAAGCAAATATATCAAGTAACAGACTTAAAAGTTACAAAGGGGGTACACTTGGACCAGAAGTGGAGCCTAGAATTTCCAGGTTCCCAGGGGACTCTATGACTCCTAAACTTTATTATGCTTAAGCTGATATCTTAATTCTTGCAGCAGTAAATAAAAGTGTCAGAGAGAAGCTGGGAATTCAGAGTGATACCGTATTTCTTAGCTTGATTGTATCTTAACAAGGTGTAGCACAGCTGTTTATGTGAACCAAAACGATGATAATTTGCTGCATGCCACAAAAGTGAGGATGTGGTAGTTATATCTTGGGAGCCATCATCTGGGCAGCCTCTTTATTTAATGTTCATAGTACTCTTCTAATTCATTTCCTCAGCACTGAAGATGTAGGGTTAAGATACAGTTAGAAGCTTTCTATTTAAACTTTGTAAAGCAGCTTGAGAGAGAAGAAGAGGGTCCAAAGAGCTGTACACTTTTATAAAGAGCTGTAATTGCACCATTCTAAGGCATAGTAGTTGCAAATTACATCAGTCATTTAACTGCCACTGCAGCTTTGATTATTTTAGCATAGTTTCCTACTGAAGGATAAAAATGCATTAAACTTGAGTCAGGAGTTTGCTATTAAGAGGATCCAGTCTTAACTGCTCTTGATACAAACAGTGGTTTTCAGCCTCATGGCTTTTCTATCGAGGAGGGGTTTCAAACTTATTTTATTTCAGAACACAGTTTGGATCTATGATTTTTCTGCTTTTATAAGATCTTTGCAGCCTTTTGGTCTTCATGGGGCTTTCGGGAGATTGTAATAAATTCTTCTGAAACTTGTGGTTGTGCATTGATTCGTCATAGACGCAATTTCTGCCCAGTTAGAAATCAAAGGTATATCTACCAAGTTTCCAGAAAAAAAAAGAATACTTGGGAGCGTGGATCTTCTCCCCTTTTCTGCAGTTGAAAAAGTGGGAGTGTAACTGGGGTGGGGAAACCCATTCCAGGTCCCCTTCCTGACTGAGGGCAAGCAGCCCCATGTATAAAGAAGACCTTCTACGTCCTTTTCCTCTAGGGTGCATGACTCTGTGTGGTTTCTGATCACTCACCGATGAAGGTTTGCAGCGGGAATATTGTGTGTGTGCAGGCTGCCTGATGTTCAGTCTATTTTGGCAAGGAAATGTCACTTGTACAGGATGTACAGGAATGACCTGTTCCTCCAGGGGTAAGGTGAGACCAGTCACAAAAGGCTAGTTGCATTAAGTATGAGGAAAGAAAAAGTATAACTTGGACATGGAAACTGTTTATATATGGCTGTTTATATATGGCTGTATCCATGACAATTTTCCTGCTGTTCTCTGCATTTGAATGCAAGGAAGCAGTCACAGAAGGACCGTTAAGCTCCTTGGAGTCCTATAGGAACAAACAGAATACAGACTTGTCTGAACCTTTAATTTAACCTCACGTTTGTTCACCACTTTATTTTCTTTTCAACCACCTAGTAGTTCGGACCTCAGAAACCTCATGTAGATCAGCTTCAGTACTGCTAGCAGAAGAAAGGCTAATGGTATTTACTTAGTAGTTGTGCCACAGTGTGTTTTCTACATCACCTGGAAACAAAATAAAGCTTAACTCAGTAATGGACATGCATGCTGTGAAGATATTTGTATGGATAATACAGTGTTGCATTCTTTTGTACTGCTGCCAGTCAAACATTTAGTTAAAGCACTTGGCAAATGCTAATGAATTTGTTCCCACAATGGAAGCAAAGACATGACAGCCAACATTTTTCAAATTTAAGTATCTAAAATTAGACACCAAAGTGTTTTTAGAACCCATAATAAAAATGATTGAATTTTTACAACTGTGGAATACTCACAGCTCTCTGCTAGTGGCTTCATTACTCATAAAAAGTATAAGCATTTGTGGAAGATACACAGTTTCTCCCACCAGTGTGGAAAGAAAAGCCTCGTCCTATTAAAGTTAATTGCCAAGCACTCATTCATGTTCGGGGAGTCAGTACTTAGTTCCTTGGTTCTGGGATGGCAGCAACTGATGCTGTGTCACTGGGGCTGCTTCTGAGGGTTTTGAAACTGATTTCAGTGGGAGTTTTGCAACTGTTGTCTGAGGACTGGACTGGCTAACTGCTCTGGTAAGTAGTTGTATATATGCCTGTTTACATCATAGCAGTTTTCAGTCCTAGAGCCGACAAAAAGAGGAACAACAATAGCAACGACAAAGTTGACCATACCTTTGGTCAGCAAAAAGATATAACACAATAGAGAGGGACCACAGGCTTGCTGAAATGCAATGACACCAGAAAACAAGGGTGAAATTAGAAAGTAGTTTAAATTCTCATAAGGATATGGAGAAAAAAGAAAATTGTTGTCCATCATGCTAGCAAACAAAATACTTCCCCAGAGAGGGAGGAAGGGAGGAAAGCAAGAGTCTTAAATCAGCCCCACAGATAAGTATCGGGTTGCAAAACAAAGAACTTCATTTTAACATATGAGCTTGAAAAAGCTGCTTATTTCTTAACCAGTAATTCTTCTAGGGCTATACATGGTTTAAAATAATCTTAAGAAAATTAGATTTATCTAGCAGTAAAAGGTTTTCATTTTTTTTGATGTTTATTGGATTTTTGACTCATCCTGTTTTAACTCCTTATGAATCTTGAACTTTTGGATGACTCTGCCAGATGCAACTTTCTTCCCAGACTGAATTGACCGGGAAACACAACATGGACAACAGCACTGCTGAAACTCCCCATAGGGCTGCAACATGCAATGAGACTTGGCCCACTCAGTTGCCAAGCTCTGAGTTTTCCCTGGGCTTGTTGGTGCTGCTGGCTTTCCTCATGGTGTTGCTAGCTCTGGTCACCATCCTTGGAAACATGCTGGTGATCCTTGCTTTCATCATGGACAGAAACCTCAGGCATCGGAGTAACTATTTCTTTCTGAATCTTGCTCTTTCTGACTTTGCAGTGGGTAAGTCAGAGCCGTGGAGGCATGTATGGTTTGTGTCCTGGGAATCTTAGGAGAAGCAATGGGGTTTATTTTCAGTGTGGTTTCTTCTAAGAGAACAATTTCCCATCTGTGTCTAGTGGAAGAGTAAGGAACAGTGGGAGCTGCATGAAGTGTTTCAGCAGCCTATTATTTTTCAGGAAGAAATGAATCCATCCTCAGGTAAACAGGTAACATTTACTGTTATTGCTTCAGGATAAAATACTACTGTGTGTGAATTATGTGGAATAGCAAAGAAAGGGAGTTGTTTGTGAAGAGTTTTGTGTAAAGTCTAGATAGCCAAATTAAATACAGCATGTATTCTGGCAGATCTTGAATATATGGTCGATATCTTCTATTTCAGTCTACTCTCACACAATTCAGATAATCACCTGAAGTTTGCAACTAAATCATGAAGAATAGTATTTTTAAACATTTTTCTGTACATGCTCTATCCAGATTAATACCTTAGGAATATGTGTTTGTATAGGTAAATAGAAATAACATAGTTTCTACAAAGTTTGATGTTACACATATATGTGTATATATAGCGACACATTTAATTTTGAAACTTGTACTGAGAAAAAGTACAATTAAAACATGAGTGTGATGTGAAACTGGAGATAGATGTGTTGCAATATTCTGTGAAGTGCTGAGTGTCTCTGATAAGAGTCTTGGTTAAATTATTGAGTGTGCAGAAGGATGGTTTTGAACAGCTGTGGCTATTTCATGAAATCTGTATTCTGACTTTTCATACCACAACAAAATATTTTAAAACTGTCTTTATTCTACTTTTTTTTAACCTACACATTTAAAAATAATACTGAAAGAACAGAAGAAACTCTTCTTAAAATTTGTTGCCAGTGTCAGAAGTTGTATTAGGGGCACAGCTTCTAATAGTCCTGTTCTTGTGATGTCCAGATCTTTGTATAATGTTTTGATCCCTTCCCCCATATGCTTGATGTCTTTTTCCAGCTTATATCTGCCTTGTGCTGCAGAGCTCTTGCTGCCTGCTGTGCAGTTGTAGCACACAGGAAAAAAACACAATTGTGGGCAGAAAACCAGTGGACTAAGTGGTATTCTGTCATCTGGCTCACAATCTAGCACTGTATGGATCAAATACCATCACCTAGCTGAGAAGTACACAGTAAATATTGTCCTCAGTCAAAGTAGAAAGTAGAGCTTACTTGGCATTACCTAATTTCCATAAATTTTTGTTTCATGATATTGTGTTTACCCAAATGTCTAGTTTTTAATTTTAGGTTGCTTAAAAGCTTTGGCTATGTTAGAGTCAAACTGATTTGCATTTCTGTAGCTACATAATTCAGATTCAAGGTATATCTAAATTATCCTTACTTTCTGCTGGATCTAAATTACTAAAAGCTTGCAGAGTTGTTTGCTTATTCTTTTAACATATCTAGTCTATCTGATTTTGACATTCAGCAACTTTGGCTTTATCTCTGTGCTTCTGGACCTATAGGTGCATTTGAATAATGATCTCTTGATTCTTAGTAGAGGGAGAATAACAGGAATTGGAAGACTATTATGGAAATGGAAACTCTCAAGATACTTTCCAGTACCTGTTTCAGGAGTACACACTATTATGTACTAAATCTGAAGTTGAAATCATAGCTTTTTCCCCCCTGTGAATGTTAAAATCTACAACATAATTTTTTGTTCAAAAGAGCAAGTGTTAGTTGCTCTGTAAATGCAGTGATGCCATTTCATTGCAGCTTTGATGCTGTTCACTGCATTTCTGCATCCCAGCAAACTACACCGTTTCAGTCTCACAAGGCTGTGTTATGACTGTGTGCAGTGTGATCATTATTCATTAACAAGGTAAAATTCATGAAAATTCATTAAAATGAGGTAATGTTGGCACTTTCACAACATTTGGATGTAACAGCCTAAATTTAGATAGCCATGGGTGTGGTTGGGGTACACGCTGTGGGTGTGTTCACATAGGTAATACCCTATCTGCTCACCACGGAAAAGTGGTTATGATCAACAACTATGATGAGAAGAAAGGCTGAGCTGAGTGTATTTAATTAACTCTGCAGTTTTTGTCACCCTTTTGATCATGTAGTTTTAAAAATTAGTCTGAAACTTGTATTCCTATAAAAGTTACTTCTGGAACATTTTTGGACACCATATCATGCTTCTAAGAGGAGAGAATCATGGCAAAAAGCAGTTAATTACACTGGAGAGAAAGATGTTTTAGTTTGTTTTATTTTCAGTGGTTCATGCAGACTAGTGTTACTTCAGCAGGTAAAAATGTCAGCTGCTTCTTCCTTTAGCAGGTGACATTAACAGGAGAAATAATAATACACAATAAGCACAATACACCATTCAGAGAGCTCTTAATTATAAGAATGTTACTGGTGCCTAGTTTGTAGTAAAGTGTTCATTGGTTGCATGATAATACAAAGCCTTCCATGTGGCAATTCCAGTCAGCATCAATCATGCTTTTATCAGATACTGCAGAAATGTTTCTATGCTTTCATGAGCACTCACAGTACCTGCAGTGCTGACTGACGTGTGTGTTTGGTTTATTTTCATAGGTGCATTCTGTATGCCTTTGTACATCCCTTATGCCCTGACAGGGACGTGGCACTTGGGAAGAGGCCTGTGCAAGACCTGGCTTGTTCTGGACTATCTCGTGTGCACAGCTTCAGTGTTTAACATTGTCCTTATCAGCTACGACCGTTTCCTGTCAGTTACAAAAGCTGTAAGAATAACATTTCTAATTATTTCTTTAGATATATTGAGATTTCATAGAATCATAGAATCATAGAATTTTACGAGTTGGAATGGACCTTACAGATCATCTAGTGCCAACCATCCCGGCCATGGGCAGGGACACCTCCCCACTAGACCTGGTTGCTCAAGGCCTCTTCCAACCTGGCTTTGAACACTGCCAGGGTTGGAGCATCCACTACCTCCCTGGGCAACCTGTGCCAGTGTCTCACCACCCTCACAGGAAAACATTTTTCTAATATCTAACCTAAACTTTCCCTCCTTCAATTTGAACCCATTACCCCTTGTCCTATCATTGCAGTTCCTAAAAAAGAGTCCCTCTCTGGCTCCCTTGTAGTCCCTTCAGATATTGAAAAGTTGCTATGAGGTCTCCACGCACCCTTCTCTTCTCAAGGCTGAACAGCCCCAACTTCCTCAGCCTGTCTTCCCAGGGGAGATGCTCCAGTCCTCTTAGCAACTTCATGGCCTCCTCTGGACTCGCTCCAGCAGTTCCATGTCCTTCTTACACTGTGGGCACCAGAACTGCACGCAGTATTCCAGACGGGATCTCACGAGAGCGGAGAGGGAGAATCACCTCTTTTGGCCTGCTGATCACACTTCTTTTGATGCAGACCAGAATTCAATTGGCTTTCTGGACTGCTGATGCACACTGCCAGCTCATTGTGAGCTTCTCATCCACTGTCACTCCCAAGTTATTCTCCTCATTGCTGGTTGACTTTCTCCAACATTGCTGGTCAATTTCTGTCACAATTAACACAAAAAGCTAAATAGTCCTTCATTATTGTACCATTTTTTTGTCAGGAGAAATTATGATGCTTCAATGTTGCATTTGGATTTAGAGATGGGATATTGCCTTGTCTATGATTTCAATGTTACCCTCCTGCTGCCTGAGTTAGAAACTACCTAATTACACTTCAGAGAAGGTGACATGATCAAGGTAGGAAAGGAACAGCTGGCATGTGGAGAACTTGGGCTTTGGCCATTAGAGGAGTGGTGATGAAAACTAGGTTGAGTCAAGGATGTGCCTAAGGCTTGGACAAATTTTATAAAAAGAGGGTGTGGAGAGAGATGTGGGATGGAATGAGTGAAGATCAGATGAGCATCTGAATTACTGCAGGGGTGACTGACATATGCTGCCAACAAGCAGTTGGGTAGAAACTGATCCCTTGAAACAAAAGGAAGAATGAATCAAAATATAGAGAGGTAAGAGGTGCTTCTTGAGTGTTGTCATTCTTCTGCTTCAGAAGATATCCAAGGAATCCAGTAATAAATATTATCATTCACCATTTCTAAGCTCTACTTGGTGTTTGATCATGGGTTGGAAGGGACCTTAAAGATCATTTAGTTCCAATCCCCTTGCAGGGACACCCTTCCACTAGACCAGGTTGCTTAAAGCCTCCTCCAGCCTGGCCTTGAACACCACCAGGGATGGAGCATCCACAACTTCTCTAGGCAACCTATTCCAGTGCTTCCCCACCCTCACAGTAAAGAATTTCTTCCTAATATCTAATCTAAACTAAACCTACTCTCTTTTAATTTGAAGCCATTGCCCCTTGACCTATCACTACCTGCCCTTGTAAAAAGTCTCTCTCCAGCTCTTTTGCAGACCTCTTCAGGTACTGGAAGGCTGTAGGTGGGTCACCCTGAAGCCTTCTCTTCTGCAGGCTGATGAGTCTGCTGGCTTGACTGAGATAGGCCGAGTTAGATTGGGAGGTTCTTGTTTGGGAAGTGCTGATAGGATGCCTAATCTCTTTCTCTTCTTCCCCAGTGTTGTGGTTTTATAGTTGGTTTTGGCTGCTTTTTGAAGTTATTTTTTCAAAGCTGAAAAATAAAGTATGAAAATCCCTGTATTTAAGATATTAATGAAGTTGCAGAGCTCAGAATGTGAAAAATATATATTAAAAGGGCCTCTGCAGCCCAAGTGAGATCCATGGTCTTATGCAACTGGTGATGGTCTTCATTTACATGATCACAGTCTGGTTTTCGCCTTTAGGTAACTGGGATGGAGTTAGTCCAGGATTGTCTAAAACAGGGCTGTTGTCCAAAAAAATATACTATGCTTCCTCATAGGCTTGGGATGCACCTCTGCCTCTGCTGGAAACATACCTTGGGCCAGAGGCCAGTAATTTCAGATGCAATTATTTATGAAGCTGTGCTGAGCTTCCTGTTTTCTGCCCCAATATTGAGATTCTTGTGGTCTTGCAGAGGGCTGCAAATTCATTTCTACAGTTCTGCAGCTACACACTGAGCCAATATGATGCTTTAAGATGTAGAGGAGTCTGAATCTTCAGGCTACAGGTGTTTGAAACAGAGAATCTGAAATAACATGTATAACACTCCACTACTCCTCTGTTACTCACTAGTGAAATAGGGACAATGGCCCTTGTGTCATATGTGGCTGTGAAGATAACATTCATTAGTATTTGTGTAGTATGAAGGTACTACACTAATGAGCACCATAGGTAGCTGATGAAGAAGTCAGTATTTCTGAGGAAAGCCTGGGATGCCAAATGCTGAACAGTATGGAGGCAGTTAAATAGTCCAGTATTTCATTAACTTATCTTCTTGTGCTCTGAAAGATGTGGGGCACTGAGAGCTAGAAGCATGTATTGCACATACTGGCTGGGCTGTTACAGGGTGTTTTTAACTTTTGTGTTTCATACCTTTGGATGACATGATTTTAGTTAAGAATTTGCTGTCTGGATAGGCATAAACACATCAAGGTTTTCAGTAATGTAGTGAGATGTTTGCAAGCCAAAGAGAATGTTAAAATAGAATGTTTCAATAAAGCAAGGGATATTATAGCATGTGTGTGGGATAGATTTTTCTGCTATAGCAAAGGAAACAGTATTAAAAAATACATTAACTAGTGTCCGCAGTCTCACATCACAATCTGTCTAATACAGAAGGATTTTACTTCTGCTGTGTAGGAAGGCACTCCCACAGCTGCTTTCGCTCTCTGCTGAGCCTGGGCATTTCATGAATCATAAACCAATTTCTTATTGCCATTTTACTGTGTGGTGGAAACAAGCTGTGTCCTTTAACACCTGGAAGCCAAATGGTAGTTTAGCCATCACAGTTTCTGCTCTTCTCCAGTCTGAAGTATTAAAATAAATCACAGAGCTACAGTGCACAAGAAGAAGACTGATAGTTTTTCAGGACCTTACATAGTGAAGATATTCTGGGTGTCTGGGGAAATACAGAACAAATATTATGTTTGGCTTCCTTGCTTGAGACATTTTTTTGAGATAGGTTTTCCAAAATGCTGTCTGAATACATGACATGTCCTTTTTCCTCTCCGGTCTCTTACAGAGCCAAGCAGGGAATAACTTCCACCCCTGCCATCAAGATGGTGGCCATCTGGGTCTTAGCCTTTCTCCTCTACTGCCCAGCAATCCTCTTTTGGGAGCAAGTGGATGGACACAGTGTGGTAGGAGCAGATCAGTGCTATGCCGAGTTCTTCAACAACTGGTACTTCCTCCTGTGTGCGTCCACCCTGGAGTTCTTTGTGCCACTGCTCCTGGTGGCCTACTTCAACATGCACATCTTCCACAACATCCAGAGGCGCCAGCGGCATGGCAGCGTGCAGGACTGTGAACCACCAAGGAGCAGCAGCCTGTCCTGGAGATTTTGCTTCTTGCCAAGATTAGGAGCATCTTCTCCTCCATCTGAAGCAGAGGACAGTGTTTCATCACTGATGAGGTCACGAAAACCAGCAGTGACGGCCAACTCTTCATCTCCAACAGAAACAAATCCTATAGCTCTCAAAAGGAACTTTTCTGTTTCTTTCCAATCAAGGACTGGGTCCAAACTGCAGCGGGATAAGAGAATCGCAAAGTCGCTTGCCGTAATTGTGTGTATGTTTGCCATATGCTGGGCCCCATACTCTTTGCTAATGATTATTCGTGGGGCCTGCCAGGGAAAGTGCATCCCTAACTCCTTGTATGAAATAACCTTTTGGCTTTTGTGGATCAATTCCTCTTTGAACCCATTTCTTTATCCTCTCTGTCATATGAGGTTTCGAATGGCTTTCCTGAAAGTATTATGTCCCAAAAAGTTTGCAACATTGAGATCAGGTAACACACCTTCTTTATAGAGAGTTACAATATATGTCTTGCTGATAAGGTTCCTCTGTTATTTAGTGTTTTTTCATATGTATCTTGAACATAAGCAGATAACCCCCCCATTTGTTTACTAATGACATTGGTTAAGAGTGCATCGGGGTATATATTTGCCCTGATATTGCTAATTTTCAGGATTTTGCTTTTGATTTTGCTGGTATGTTGCCAGATTAATCATAATATAGTGCATTGAAATGAATAACAAGTTTTGCGGGATGTCCTCTTGGTTTGTGAGTTTGAGGTGCCTTTTTTGAGTTTGGTTGTTTTTTTTCTTTTTCCCCTTCGTTTAATATATAGAGCTGGTGCTGTGAAAGAACTCTTCTATAGATATCTCCATAGAGGTTCATGGAAGGGAGATACCTGCTCATATATGTGTTGAAGTAAAATTTATGTCCTATTTGTGAACCTGGAACAATCAGTGATGAAGCAATTCTGCTACATTTTTGAAAGGCTGTATAAATACTCTCATAGGCAGTATGATTTTTGGTTTAAAAACTATTATGAAGACAAGATAGTGCCCTATGGTTGTTGAAATTCCCACAGTGATCAACATGCAAGTGAATGGTCTGCTTAATCTGCCATATCTGTGCTTTTCTAATTTTAGTACAGTTCATACCTGGTGTTGCAGGACACAGTACATGCAAATTAGTAATTCCAAACGATTTTCAGGGAATTAAATTTTCTATGGTAATGGAATTTTGAGATTGGGTATCAAAATTGTTGCAGGCATAAATGGCCTTTTCACCCGTACTGTATTTTCTCCTGACAGTGGCTGCCACTTTGGTCACGCTTAAATGATATTTAGTGCCAGATCTGTGCACTATATGATTGCCTAAGAGATAGGCCAGGCTTGGGCACATGATCACATTCCTGTTGAATTAGCAGAGTAGGCAATGCGAAGTTCATACTGGATTTATGATTTTGGCTGTCTGTGCGAGAATAGACAATAGCCTCTCGGGTGTAAAGCTTTGCAAGTGCAAAGATATTGCATCAAAATGTCTGGAACAAATTTGATCTGACAGAGTGATTTTTATACTTGATCAGTTCTTTGTGTCCTGTTACTGTGACAATATATGGATTTTCTCTGCCACTGAACCAGTATCAAACTGGATTTTTTCTATCAGTGAGCACAGGCCATATTCACTGGTTGAGAATGGGATTCATAGTGGTCTGAAAGCTGACACAGAGGTGTCTTAAGCAGCTGTTAACAAACAAAGCAGTTGAATGTGCAGTGCTGAAAGGGGTGAGTAGATGTGTTGGAGAAGGCAATGGAACTTGATTCTAACCCATTCCATGTGCCAAATTTTCTGACCTTGCATTGAGTATTGCAACTCACCTAGAAGGCTTTCATGGATGGGTAAGTGAGAATCACTGGCTACATTTTGTTTCTTTCCTTTTATCTAATTTTATTGCTCTTTGTGTATATA
>NW_008683442.1:1039-9267 GCF_000695815.1 Acanthisitta chloris | reverse complement strand
GGGCTTTGTTGTTGTTTTAAATTTCATATTCTCATATGAAAAATCCAAAACAGCATTGGTTCTCTACTAAATGACTATGGCTCTTCATATTCATACCAAAAAAATCCACACAGAGTTTGCAAATATTTCTGTTTTGTTTTTAGGGAAACACAGATCATATTTAAAGTGACAATGAAAGAGTTTCCACTACAGCAGTTACTGAAGATGTTACAAAGCAGTTACTAAAGTTAGAACATTGTTGTTACTCAGCAGGTCAAGAGACCTCTTATGAAGGGGTTTTAGAAGAACTGACTGAGAAGCCCTTCTGTCTTATAAATGTTGAAATATCACAAGAAAGCCCCAACCAAACCAAGGATGGGAATGGGATGAGGGAGAGATTGCATACCAAGAGTTATGCAGTTACGACATTTCTGGTGGTTTGGTTTATAAATGCAGCAGTTTTGAGGAAGTAGACTTCTGCTAAGCAACTGATTTGGTGTCATACAACAAACAAACATAGCACACATTAGAGTTCTTTAAGCAGGAAGTATTAAGTTACGTAAGAGAAAGTCCTCAGGCAGCTTTGTTTCTAATAGGATCTCAGTAATATCCCTATCCTGATAAGAAACTTAAGTATCTTCACCCACGAGATAGGAAAAAAATCCAGGTAGGACAGAGACTGCTTCTGAATACAGCTAAACGTAAGGTTAACTATACAGGAATAGAGAAAGCAGGTTGCAAATGGTGAATGAACCCACCCTGAAAAGCAATTATTTTCAAGAGTATTTTAGTTATGGTAGATAAGTCATCTAAACACAAATAGTTTGATGCCATGACTAAAAAGGTCATTGTATTCCTTGTGCAAATCTCAACAGCGGCATCTCAACTAGCAGAAGAAAAATTTTACTTCTGCACTTGTAGTAAAGAATATGTACACCTCAGTGTTCATTTCTCATCATCTGTAATTCAGAAGCAATGTTGGAAAGGATTAAAAAGAGAATGATTAAAGGACTCAGAAATTCACCCTACAATTAGCATTAGGAAATCAATTCATTTGACTTCATGAGAGATACAAAGATTAATGACTATCTTGGTCTCAGTTTCTAAGTGCCCATGGCTCATATATCTAATATCAGAGGTCAAAATAGACAAGATATAACAACAAGTGACTAGAAGGAAATCCTGAACAAATTCAAGCTAAGAATAGAGACAATGCTTCACAGGAGAAAGTAATTTTTTATAATATAGCAAGAATTGTGTAAGCGCATCAATCTCTTAAGAGTTTTTAGCTCAAGACTGCATTTTTTTCCCCTCGTGGATCAAGATAAGGGCAGTTTAATAGGTGAAACAAAAGCTACACGTGTAAGCAAAGTACAAAGGGGCATTAATTCACTGCTTTGACACTTCCTGGGCCTCAGCATGTACAACATTACTTGGGAAGACAAATGCCATTTCCCCCCTTCCTTCTTCTTTCCCAGAGCTCGTATTGCTGAGTACGGTATCCTACCCTCTCCCCCCTTATTGACTTGAGGTTAGGGAGAGGAGCAGGCAGAGTGTGTGTGGGAAGATAAAAAACTCGACACTATAAAAGCACTGCTCAGCAATAGCCAAAACATTGGTGATATCAACACTGGTTTAGTCACAAATCCAAACACAGTACCATAGATGTGGAAAATTAACTCCATCCAGATCCAGTACAAGCATTTAATTTTTTTTTCTAGTATTGCCCTGGTCTATGAGATGAAGTGGCACACATAATGCTTAGTAAAGCCAACAGCAGAGGGGAAAAGCAAAGCAAAGCAAAACAAAACAGTCTCATATCAGATCCTCAGTTCCCCAAGCCTGATAGGTTCCTAAAAGTACAAGGAATGATGGCATCTTCCCAACTTTCATGCATTTGAGTTTTCCTGGCCTTATAAGTTAGCATTTGCTGCTACGGAAACCTTCTGTCTGACTTTCTGGCCGACTCCCATTTATCCAGAAACATGGATTGAAAAAGTTTCAGGCATTCTTATCCAAGATTCTCTAACATGACCAAGAGAATTAAGATTCAGATTAAAGACTTAAGAGTTGAAATACTCTCACATGCATAAATTGAGAGAGGAGTGACTGGAGAGTAGCTCTGCTGGGGGTGCAGGTCGGCAATGGGCTCAATAGGAGCCAGCAGTGCGTCCTGGTAGCCAAGAGGGCAAACCGCATCCTGGGGCGCATTAAACACAGCACAACCAGCAAGACAAAAGAGGTGATTATCCCACTGTATTTAGCATTGGGGCGGCCTCACCTTGAGCAACATGTGCAGTTCTGGACCCCACAATTTAAGAAGGACGTGAAGGCCCTTGAATGTGCCCAGAGGAGGGCAACAAAGCTGGTGAAAGGGCTGGAAGGCATATCCTGTGAGGAGCGGCTGAGGACTCTGGGCTTGTCTAGTATGGAGAAAAGGAGGCTGAGGTGTGACCTCGTGGCTCTCTGCAGCTTCCTGAGGAGGGGAAGTGGAGAGGGAGGTGCTGATCTCTTCTCCCTGGTATCCAGTGACAGGATGTGCAAGAATGGTTCAAAGCTGCACCAGGGGAGGTTTAGACTGGACATTAGGAAGAGTTTCTTTACCAAGAGGGTGGTCAAACACCAGAACAGGCTTCCTAGGGAAGAGGTCAATGTCCTAAGCCTTTCTGTGTTTAAAAGGCATTCGGACAATGCCCTTAATAACATGCCTTAACTTTTGGTCCACCCTGAAGTGGTGAGGCGGTTGGACTAGATGATCATTGTTGGTCCCTTCCAATTGAACTACTCTATTCTCAAATTTAGCTTGAAGAAAAAAAACCCCAAACAACCCACAGATTTATGATGTTCCTAGAACTTCCCCAGTAACTTTGAAAACTTTCCAAACAGTAGTATCACTTAGACTTATGCCCCTCAGTATTAATGTATCTCATTTCCTTTCACAGAGTGTTAACACAATACTTGAAGGCTGCTGCCCTCTTCTCTGATCTTAAGAATACCGTATATATGGCTTCATAGTATTTCCGATATTCAAGTCCTTCCTCAGTTCTTATATTGCTTTGTCGCTCTTGATTCTTGCAAGTTAGGCTTTTTAAATAAGAAGAGCAAATAACAGGTGAATGTTGAAAAATTTCCCATAATTTTATTAGCAGCAGCTGCACACAGTCTTGTTCGAGTATGAGAACACATCTTTCCTGAGTGTTAATCCATTCAGCAGAGCAAGAGACACATCTACCTTATAATGCTCTCCTTTCCTGGGATTAATTTTGCAGATTGTCATATTGCTTCAAAAGAAATGCTGTCCCTTATTAAATTACCATTGCCTTTATACACCAACAAAAATACTTTGAAGTAGCTAAAAACACAGAAATATTTCTTAACATTACAATATATGCCCCAAAGTCCCTTCTCAAGAGAGTCCTCTGTTCAGCATATACTTTTCCCTCCTGTACAAATTTAATAATGTTTTTAAAAGGGAAGTACAAATTTGGGGTCCCTTGACTTTTTGACATGTGAGCAAAATTAAGTTAGTCAGAATTCTTTGACTATTGAGGTTCTAAGCTAATTTCCATTAACCACAGTAGATCACTTCTAAAGAAGAAGGAAAAATCAAAACAACCCAGAAGAAAATCCTTTATAAGAGCTGAAAATAAAATATTCCTTTATCACACATTAAAAAATTAATACGCTCTTTTCCAGCAAATGTGAAATCATGATCTCACATCAATATCAAAATGATGATTCACGTTTTCCTCAAAACCAGTTATTGTTATAAATAGATGTATATGTCTATATATAATAGACTATATCGGGTGTTTGTCCTCCAGAATCAAATTAGATAACCTTAGAAACAGCTTCTCCAAAGTAAGAGATACTTACCCATCTAGTTTCAACGTACATCATCAAGATATATATTAAGTATTTGCTTGCTTTCTAATAATAAATACATACTGTTGTAACTATCTAAAGTTGTTTTCAAGTGTTCAAGTGCAAGTATAAGCATGGATCAATACAAGATAATAAGAAAAGGCTGTAATGTGCTCTCAAAATAATTACATTTTCTGCTTTGATGAAGAGCAAAGAAAATAGTCAATTAGAATATGCTAATCAATATCAGGATTTTTAAATTGTGTGAAAAAACTGAAACACATAGTATCAGTTTATCTACTTATGTAAGTAGAGGAGACTGTCTATTCGCATATATATTTCAGATTACAGCAGGGAAGGAAGATTCATTGTTGGCTTGATGGGCCTACTTCTTCAAGGTTTTTGAAGTCTAAGACTTTGCTAAGTCACAGAGTTCTGTGCACAAATTCAGCTAGCACAGGTATATAAAAAAAACCCCACAACATTATATATATCCTTTAGGCTTGGAGAACAAAAAAAAAGTCTTCCACTCAAGACTAGTTGCAATTCATGCTAAATTCAAATGGCTTACCTCCCACCTGTTTCCTTTGGTAACATATAGATAATGAAAGGATACTCATATTTGACACCTTGCTTCACTGACTCATCTGCTATTTCAAACAAAAAAACCACCTTTGCCTTAAGAGCCATGTTTTGCACATATCACAATACCTGCAAGCATGATACAAAATAGTAAACACATGGTCAAGCCCTCCAATACTTAATTTTGCCAAAGCTTATAGACATAGCTTGCAAGATATTGCTGATTATTTTCTTAGACACTCCTGATGAGAAAATAATGCATAACACAAGTATATACAGTGTACAGGCATAGTATGTCCAGTAGTGAAGGTTTATGGCTACAAACTAACACTGTTTTCTGAGACCAGGGGAAGCTCCCACTGATGACAGTCAAAATTATATACATAGAAAGCTAGAGCACATGGCTCTTACTACTTAACAATAAATACATACAAACATGCTTAAAACACAGGCATGCAGAATACTGTACATTGTTTGGTGCAAACCAATATAAAACACTAAAACCATAACTTTTTCGTACTATAACCATAAATGTATTTACAACAGCAAACAACAAATGGATATTAGCAACTTTACGCTCTGGAGAACAATCATAAGGTTTGACAAAAATTTCAGTAGCAATGGAATACAGAAGAATTTAAAAAAATGCAGGAGATGAAAGCCAAATTCAGTGGAAGACTGAATTTGCTCCAAAGTACATTAAACATTCCAACCAACTTGTGCTAGCTGAACTATTACTATGTTTTTGTAATACACTTCAGTGCATATGCTAGAGTTCTAACTTTTTAGAATTACAATAATAAGAGATACTTTGCTTAATTTTTATAATAGATTAGAACAGGACAATGATGCTCAATGCAGTACCTAAAAGTGGTATTTTAATGTTTAATCATGGAGAGGGTTTATTTTTAAATTAATAATTTAAAATAATCTTACCATGCAAAAAGTTTTCCAGAAATTATTTTCAACATTTTAAACTTTTTGATCCCATGAAAAGTAAAAGCATATAATTTTTAATACACAAGAAAGGTGTACACAGCATAACGTGTGTCACGCAGTAACAGTAACCAACACAGTTTGGAGGGAAATATTTCACCTTGCAAGGAAGCACTATAATTTCTACAAGTTAAGGAGGGAAAAACAAACAAACCTCTTTTCTGACCCCGATTCTTTTATTTATATTTGCTACATGTGTGCATTTGTATGCACATCTAATTTTTAAACAAGAAGAAAAAAAGTGGCATAGATATGCTCATTTGTTCCTTAAAACTTTTTGATTTAATACCTTTTACTTTGAACTTGCAACAAGTTAAAAGAGCACGAGTGCTTAGTTAACCCAGATCAACTTAAGCCATGTTCTCTTCTTATGATCAAAAGGGTACACCTTTTGGCCCATGTTCAAAAGCCTTTAACCCACTTGGGCTTCTAAGGCCAACAACACTTTTCAAAGTGGGACTGAGAAGTTGGCACTTTTGAAAAAAGTTTCCCTAACGTTTACATAAAATAAAGTTAAGCAATACTGCTACTTTAAGTTTTGAAGGACAAAGATATGTAAAATGGAACAGTAAAGGTCAAGTCAATTAAAAAAAATGGATGACAGGCAATTTCAGACATTTATGTTCCCTGTCTCACTGCTTTAATGATTATTTTCCTAATTTTAAAATGGTTTTGTCCATCTCAACCATATGAATTACTCAAACAAATAACACAAACTTAAGAACTGAACAAATGACTATGCTGGGGAAGCAGTGAGAGTAACTGAAAGAAGCACTATCAGATACCTAAGAGAAATTCACTAATTAAAACAAATTTTTAGGGGGGGGGAGGGGGATGTGCACAAACACTTTCAATCAAATATGTGACTGCTACAACATGAAAAATGTGCCCACAATAAGAATTTCTATACTGAGTTCTGCTCAAATACAGATATGCTACTAAGTATGAAGCAGAACGTTTACCTCTCTTGATTTCGTGTACATCATGCTTACATGTTCAGAAGCACGGTTTAGACGGTTACGGATATATGCAGAAAACATTAATACAGGCAATCAGTGCGTTTTCTCCAAAGCTTTCTAAGTGGTGGCTTCTTGTCTATTTGCTCTGAAAACACTTTGTTTCATTTTGTCTAAAATAATGCCACAATTAGGCCCTAATCTACCATTACCTATCCATACACTTACTGTTCTCAGTGGGTGGATCTTATAAAACAAAACAAGATCTGCACTACTGACTGTAGAATCAAATCTCTGAATTCCGTCTCTGGGTGGTATATGTTGGTACCATTCAGTAAGTTTCATGCATTTTTAAAAACTTGGGAGAAACCTCTAGCATTACTGCAAGAAGACCAGGAAATGCAGAAACAATCTGGACATGAGTAACAAGTCAAACATCAACTGCCTCTCCTGTAGCAAATGCATATACTTAAACATCCATAAAATTAAACAAACACAAGGTATCTGTCCTCTATTTTATCTTGGTTTGGGATCTTGAAATAGCCACAGCACACACTTCCATCAGCCAAAAATTAGGCCAAAACAAGACAGAAAGTTATTACTGGTAGCATTGTATCTGTCTCCAACCCTCCCTTTTCCACATCAGTTAAGGATCCCAATACCTTTCTCCATATACAGAAGGTCAACTGTATTATTTAAAGTAGGAAATAACACATTGAGAAGCGATCATTAAAATAAATTCTGACTTCCTTTCAAATCACCTTATCTTACTGTAAAGGCAGTTTATTCCCCCAATATAAATCATTACTTTCATGTACATGACCCAAGACAAAGGTCTGGTGTAAACACCCCACATCCACTTGGAACATTCCCATTCATCCAAACACTGGTGCAGACATATTTCAAGGCCTGCTAGTCTACGGCAGAAGCTGTATTACCACAAGAACTACACAGTGTAGTAGAGCACATCAGATACAGACAAACATGTTTTAATTCAAAAAGCTTATTGTTAAAGCTTGTGTTAAACAAGCCAAACTCCTATTAAACAAACATTGCCTTTGCACACTTCTGGCTCCAAAATAACAACCTGTGTTAATTAAAGATAAATGATACAAAAGATTTTATTTCCTGAACAGTGGGTGGATTCCAAAGGTATTAAAGATCCTGTTATCCACCAGTATACTTAAGGTTACTCTTCAGCTTCATGGGTGCATCTGGATCTTTATGGTTTCTTTCTCCTTTTGCTTTAAAAATCAGTCTACAATCTGGGCATAAGCCCCTTATCCCATTTTGCCTCATTAAATAAAAATCACATTTAAAAAAATGCAACCAGTGACCCAATAACCTTTCTAAGAATCACAGAACAATGCAGATATTAAAAGCCTGTCACCATCAATCTGCAAAACAACCCCCCGCAAGTTCTTTCATTAATCTGCTTCCTTACCATCACTCTCCTACATCCATCATGGCCCATATTTCCCCCACCCCCACCCCCCTCCACTCACCAGCCATCCTTTCCCTCTCCATTTTGTAAGACCGGGTTCCCTACTATATCAAACCCACCCATAGGAATCACGGTTATTTACTCTGCTACAAGCGCCTCAGCGAAGCCTGCATACGAGCGCAAGCACGCACGCAACGTGGTGGTAGAGGAACGACGAGTTGGCCCCCCCCCCCCCCCCCTCCGGCCCCCCCGCGGAGAAGGTGGCAGCCATCCAGGGGAAACCGAACCGACCACGCCATGTAATGCACCACTGGGGCCAGCCGCACAGAGCCCGGGGAGGCGATGTCTGGGTTGCACCCCCAGCGGCGCTTAAGGCGTGCGTGCTGACGGCGGCCCGCACTCACCCA
>NW_008683442.1:711-1011 GCF_000695815.1 Acanthisitta chloris | reverse complement strand
CCCGGCGCAGCTGCCGCTCGATCTCGTCGTTGATCCGCCGAGCCTCCTTGGCTTCCTCGCTCAGGCAGCACGCCATGATGGACTCCAAAGTCATTCTTCCTAACTGATTCAGACACAACCCCCACCCTAAAAACGCGCGCGCACACGCACCCCACCAGACCCGGGGGACACAGACGCTCTCTGCCCGGAAGCCCCCACCCGGGCACTGCAGGGAGCCGCCTCAATGCCACACACGGACAAGGAGAAAGAGGCCCCCCGGCAGCACAGATTCCCCCGTTCCTTGCCTCAAATAGTCGACGC
>NW_008683442.1:0-655 GCF_000695815.1 Acanthisitta chloris | reverse complement strand
TAAGCTGCTCAGCACACACACCCCTCTCCCTCCCTCTCTCACCTCTACTGCTGCCTCCTCCTGCAACCAACACGGTCCCCGAGTGTCCCTCACCCCATAAATTTAATCTGTATATATCACTCCCATTGACATAATTGGATTCAAAATCACTACTCTAAAAATATATTCAGATTTTTAATAGATGACCCATTTTGTCCCGAATCAGGCATCACCTGATAGTCATCACACACTGTTTTACCCATTTGTTTTGTGACGTGGTGGAAGTTTGAGGAATCTCCATCATGGACAATTATGTGATAATAAACCTAATAGGAATTTTATTCAGCCCTCATCTCCATAATGCTTGGCGTTTGTTTTGAAACGTGAAACATTCTTTATATAGATTTTATTCTAATAAGAACTGTCACTAAATGAGAGGTACAATTATTACCCATACAGATTATTATGCTTAGATATTATGCATACGTCGCTCGAGAGAGGGGCGAGCTACCGTGCCTGGAAGGAAAGGTACACCCTAAGGAAGTTCTCCCGTAAGGCATGCACTGAGATTGTCGTGTTCCACGGCCTCGCCCACTTTCGGAGAGAGCGACAGGGAAGTGTGTGTGAGGAAGGGAGAGATTAACGGCCATCAGCATTTCAGTGGGGGGTGCTTATT
>NW_008683441.1:34152-36135 GCF_000695815.1 Acanthisitta chloris | reverse complement strand
AGGTGGTGAAGCGGCGCAAGGAGGAGGGTGAGTGCGGGGCGAGCGGCCGCGCGGGTGTCGTGTTTCCTGCTCGGAACGATTATTTTTAGGCCTCGGGTGATGCGGTTTATGGGTTCGGCTGTATTTCGGGTCACCGTGTGTCTGTGTGTGTGGAAGTGCCACCGCTGGTGACTGCACCACCTCCCTGGGAGTCATCATCACCCGTGGCACCTCCTTCATCCCTGGAGGAGTCTGAGTCAGTCTGGGTCTGCTGCTGGAGGATACGGCTCAGGGGTTACAGCAGCGACAGCTTAACTGTTGAACTTGATGGTTTTAAAGGTTTCCTCCAACCCTGATGTTTCTATGGAAGTTTTCAAACATGAAAGACGATCCTAGGTTCAGTGTTTAAAACTCTTAGGTTGGAACAGCTGTGTTTGGTGTGCACACTGTGCCCTTGAGCACGGAGATGGGTGTTGTGGGCACGTTGGATTCCCTTTGTGCAGCACCTGAGCTTTGCCCTCTCCTGCAGGAAATGCCACACTTTTCCTTTTCATGGATTTGCTGTTGAAAATCAGAGGTATTTAGATTTAGGGTGTGTCCAGTTTGCAAAGGATGCTGGTTTTTCTGCTTCACACAAAGCCAAACATCTGTCTTTCTTTTTTCTTTCCTTTCTTTTTGAACAAAAATGCAATCAGAGAGCAATGAAAGATACAGTCATGTTTCAAAGCAAGACTGGAGCATCTCCCCTACGAGGACAGGCTGAAATAGTTGGGGCTGTTCAGCCTGAAGAAAAGGTTGTGTGGAGACCTCAGAGCAACCTGCCAGGAGCTGAAGGGGCTCCAGGGAAGCTGCAGAGGGACTCTTGGTTAGGAACTGCAGGGACAGGACAAGGAGCAATGGGGAGAAATGGAAAGAGGGAAATTGAGATGAGCTCTTAGGCAGACGTTTTCCCTGTTCTGGTGGTGAGACACTGTCCCAGGTTGCCCAGGGAGGCTGTGGCTGCCCCAACCCTGGCAGTGTTCACAGCCAGGTTGGATGCGCCTTGAGCAACCTGCTCTGGTGGGAGGTGTCCCTGCCCAGGGCAGGGGTTGGGGCTGGATCATCTCTGAGCTCCATTCCAACCCCTTGAATTCTACAATCCTATGATACATTTGATGTCCCAAAGCAGTGCCTTTTGGAGGTCATGTGTGCATTGGGTTTCCATGGGACAGGCATTGGATCTTGCTGTGTCAGTGCCCTGGCTGTGACCCTGCTCTGTGCCTGACTCAGCTGCTGCCAAGGCCTAAAGCAGTGTGGATTGTGGCATGGATGTGTTGGATTCCCTCTTGTGTTTTGTAGCACTGGAGAAGGAACGAAACCGAGGCATTGGGAAGCCACTGCTAGGAGGGCCCTTCTCGCTCGTCAGCCACGAGGGACAGCCCAGGACCAGCAAGGACTACCTTGGCCAGTGGGTGCTCATCTACTTCGGTTTCACTCACTGCCCTGACATCTGTCCTGATGAACTGGAGAAGATGGTTGCGGTGGTGGATGAAATTGGTATGGGATTCAGTTGCTGTAGTGGTCCTGTTTGTGGGAGGGTCAGGTTTAGCCTGATAAAGTAACACAAATGGTGATAACTTGTGTAAAAAATGCTGTTGGCTGCTATTCAGTACTTGAATTAATTGCCAACCTGCCTGTCACTAGGGGCTGATATGTAGAGCACTGATCTTTCCACAGCAGGACTTGTTGGGAATAAAACATGATGGTGCAGGTTACGGGGAACATATTGCATTGTATTTTTTTCCAGGAAGTGGTTGTGAGCTGTATTAGGATTTTATTCCCACTGTTTTATCCATCCTGAGAGCAAGGCTCTGTGAGGGTCTCTCCTGAAGCAGAGTGGCTGTGCTGTGGGATGGAGGTGGGGAGGGCTGTGTGTTAGGGGTGTTTTCTCAGCCTGTAGGCCCTGAAGAGTTACAGAGCAGGGATAATAGTAGCCCAGCAAGTGGAAAAGAGAAAGTGAAGGAA